>NC_043999.1:12647995-12880495 GCF_902150065.1 Myripristis murdjan
GACTTGCCCTGTAACAGTGTTCACGGTTGTTGAAACTGTATCTTTGTAATCTAATCTTTGTTATCGCTATTCATGTGCTGCTTTCACATGCTCACCACACCACACAGTGATGTGTCCGCATGCTGATGCAGTACTGTATGCATATTAACACAACAATTATCCACCTGGGTGTGTGTAATACATTAATTTAAACATCAAACCTTGACGGAGTTGTCAAGAACTCAGCATTAAAAATTCATGTGTCTTGTCAAAGATGTAAATAGGTTTAGAGTGTATATACTATAACTATTAGTGCTCAAACATAAATGACTAAGAAATAAATGCTAATATAAAACAGCAGATGTATTAAATGGGTATGAAGGTGTAACATCTTAAAGAGAGTACTGAAACACTGTAGCTGCTTTCCTTTCTCCCACAGGAAACAAAGATTCTCAGATATTGATTGTTGAGAATCTGGACAGCAAAAAATAGCATGAAATGTGATTTTTGCAAATTCAAGTCATATTTGGAAGTAGTTTGAAATGCACTTCCAATCGGAAAAGTGTGCGTCTGGGCAGACTGGCCGCTCTAAAAGGATTTCAAGCTGTCTTTGGCATCACTTTCAATGCGACACTCAATGACAGCGTCAAGTCCAGAGTGAAGGAAGCGCATCAGAGCTCCTTGACAATATGTACCAGCCTCCTCCGTCGCTGAGTTTGTCTGGTGCTACAGGTTTAGCGCTGCGATGTGACAGCACTGTTTTTGGAGGGCAAGATGATGGATTTCCATTTGTCAGGCTTCCATGTTGCAAAACCTCATCACCAGCATATGTAGTTACTCACACCTACATCATTACCACAGGAGCCCATGCAGATAGGTCAGTGATGTCTGGACACACAAATCTGGTCTGATCACTTGCAAATAACAGTGTGGAAAGTCTGTGTTAAAGATGTGATTTGTGAAACACATCTGATTCGCCTGCAGTGTGAAGACAGCCTGTGCTGTGTTATGACTGGTTCACGATACTGAATACTTCTGTGTTCCTGTCGCTGGGCTAACACTCCACGACTGTGTAGTGGTTTGTCTCTATCTTTTCTGCTAAAAATGTATTTACTAGTACCCTAAGGGCCGTGCTTTATTTATAACATTTGGAGACTAAAAATATACCGCTGCAGTGGGCTTGTGCTCATCTCTTTTGAGATGATGCGCAATGGTTATATGTGGAGTTAAATGACCTAATATGAAGAGAGCAAGACTGCCTTGAGGCCAAGTCCTTATATGAGTACTGCAGCCATGCTCAGTGGTACAAATTCAGTGGTTAGGAAAATTCTAAGTTTTATATAAACAGCAGCATAATTCTGAAGACTACCTTTGGACTGATGTGAAGTTAAGATGTGGAACAAGGATCTAGAGCGATTACAACACTCAAGCATTTATAGGCGGTTTAAAAATGAATAAGATGTGGTTCCAGATGAAAAATATACTGACTGTTCCTAGTGCGCCCTTGAAAGTAAATGTACTGTATGTGTTTGCATTGGCTCCATCTTGTGCTACATTCCTTTGTAGCTGTTCATTCTACCAACTGCTGGCTGTTTTTCTTTGTTCACGGCGAGACACGTTGTCTCAAACTGCCATGTATCTTGGCGAGGTAGGAATGTCCACGTAAAGAGGTGTTGTCATAAATTGAGCCTTGTCCATTCCAAACTCTTTTGAGGGAATAAAAGTTCCAGAGAAGCATTTGAAACAATTTCATTGCAGCTGCTTTTTACATTTTTTTTTTGTGCATTCCTGCCAGGAGCAAGTCTGGGAGTTAGAGGAGTTCCATACATCATTGTGCTGAGGCATTACTGTGGGTAATGAAGTGTGAACTAGGAGCAGCACTTCGTTTTGTCATAAAGAGCGGGAGGGAGCTCACAGTAGCACAAGGAGATTGTGGACAGTCTTCGGGCGATCACAGCCAAGTGCCTCAAATTACAGCTGGCAGTTTACACCAAAAAAAAAAAAAAAGAAGAAGAAGAAGAAGAAGGAAATGACAGGAATGTGTTTTTAGATTTCTCTCCATTGCTTTACATTTCACTTGGAAGTCAGTCGAAGCAGCGTGAACTGGGGAAGGTATCCCCCTGTTGGGTTTAGAGACAGAGGAGGTCTGAAGAAATGTGACTTTTTGCTAAACCGTTGTATTATGGCTATGTTGTGTTGTTTGGATTTTGTCTTTACCCACCCCTCCTAGGGATTAGTATTCTTCATGCACCATTTAAACTGATACAGCACGTTTTTTGGCGAAATTATCATAGATCAGTGACTCTGGTGCTCCAAACTGTTGAGTTGTGTTTATACTCCATTTAATGATAGTAGCACACTAGCATTATCCAAAACAAAAGATTGTTCTTTTGGTCATAAAGGGATTTTTTCTTCTTATATGGCTTAGAGACTCATAAATCTTGACAAATGAAATACCATCAACTCAATTTGGCAGTAAATGTTCTCTTTATGTAACTCTGCTGTATGTAGGTGTCGCAATCAATCACAGAAAAAGTAAATTATTATCTCCTTGAGACTGAGCAGTTTCAGGTAATTTTGCCAACGCTGATGTTGAACGGTTCGAGAACAGACTGTTCCGTTCTTTATATGTACAGATAAAACTTTAATTTGTGTCACACCTTGATCCAATAATTTCCATCCATTCTCCCCTCACGGTGAATTGATTGATCTCGCTTTAAAAGGCAACACCGCTTAGTTTAAGAATTCCCATATGTCATTCTTTGACATCTGAATCGTTATCTGGGACATGAACTGCTGTGTCCCAGAATTAGAAACAAGAGAAACCAGACTCTAAATCCCTGTTGCCATGCTGATATATACTCGGCTCTCACAGGAACGAACAGACGGCTGACTTTGAGGTCTCAAACAGCGCTCGGGTTTTATATCTAAATGATCCTTATGGCCGTCATAATAGACCGGTCCGCTCTAAACAAAAAATGTGCCATTACCCCAGGAAATGATTGGTACTGACACATTCACCTTTCCAGTCTTTTTCCACTTCTACAGCGTTGTGGAGCGCTACATTAAAGATTATAAGTAGGGACAAACTGACCTTTCCTTTTTCTGACTGAAGGACACAGTTGTTAACATTCAGTAATACAAACTGAACTGTCACAGTATATAAGAAAATTATATTTCCACGCTGAAAACAAGTGGTATTGCACTTGAATTTCATCCACCCAGTAGTAAAAATGCTAACACAGTTTGCTTGAGCCATGTTGAAATAGTAATTAATGTTGTACCCTACAGTAATAAGTAAGTAGAATGTGTATAATACTGGTTTACCATATCTTGTACGTTGTTTAAAGGTAATTGAATGTAATTTTTTTTTGCTGGTGTGTTTTCTGGAAAAAAAAAAAAAATATATATATATATAAAAGAATGTCACAGTTGTTGGGTATAATTGGCCCCGACATTATTTGTGGACCTGATTAGTAGGAAAAATAAATAATTAAAAATACTCAAAATAGAACATACTGTGAAGCTTGGAGGTTAGGAAAGTTTTATTCCAAAGAGGTTAAAAAATTGACATGTGCTGAAGGGAGAAGGCTATCAGTGGTGAAATATGCTTTGTGAAAGATGCATGAGAAATTTAATTTATTTACTTTTTCAATTTATTAATGCCAGAAGGATAAACTAATGAGAATTCCTGACCTGACCTGCAGCAGCACATCAGTAACTAAGGCAGTATTATTATTCCCCTGCATTTGCCCTTGTCTTCCTCCGAGGGAGAGAGTGACGCGGCGCTCCGGCCAATCCATTTGTACTGCCGCGCAGAAACAAAACACTTCTCTAAAAAGGTCAAACCACTTAGCGTGGAGCTCACTAACGACCCGAGTCTTGGTGTGATATCTGTTTTAGGTTGTTTTTGTCGCTCTTGTTTGAGGTCACCGTTACTTTAACAATCTGTAACACATAATGACTGAGCACAGGTTTGTGACCGGAGACTGTGGTGGACCATAATCCTCTGGATTTCTTGATGTTGACACATTTACTTTTGTGTGGCGTCCAGTAATATTTGGATCATTTTACCTCAGTACTCACAGAGTACTCATTCAAAGCACAGGTTGATGTTAATTTACAGAATGTTGCTTGGATACTGTTGACATCATCACCCAAAGACATTATAAATCGTTGCTCTAGAATGTCCTAAATGATGTCTATATAATATTGCAGAGACGGGATGGGATGACAGTGTGGGGGACGGAGGGAGGGGTTTAGCCATCAGCCCCATCCCTATTTTTCTTTCTTTTTCTTAGCCTAAATATCATTAAAAGTTGATCATTAAAAAACACCATTTACTTTTTAAAGGTATGAGTAATCCACTGCAAATGTAAGGTTTTGCAAGTACGTGTAATCATTTTATTTTGTAAGAAGACTGATCATACATTATAGACCACAGTACAGTATTACTCACAGCCGTCTGTCTTCTTCCCTCTCTACAAAGGCCAAATGTCTGTATGGGCATTCTCAGTGGGAGGAGAAGACACAGTCACAGGCCGTGCCTTGATCCAGAACTGGGTGACATAGACTTGCACTGGATAGTTTGGCTTTTACATGTCTGATTCTCAATTTTCCATGCAACCTGACTGAGCAGACTGTTATTTACTGCATGCTGCAATGTTATAAATGCTACAGATTCCACAGGCACGATGTTTTTCTCATTTTTGGCAAAAATAATTCACCAACCACCCGCTCCACCTACAAAATAATGCAAGACGTGAGACCTGCAGGTTGAAGCAAGCCCTTTTGATGGAAGCATTCGCAGGCTTACATTTGTTTCTGGGCCTGCACACATCTAGCAAGAGCATGATTTATTGTCCACACAGACAACATTGCCCGGGGATATCTTAGATAAGTGCGAAGCATTAACAAAAAGGAACTTCTGTTTTAAGCAGCTGCTCATGTAGCCATCAGAATGGTTTGAGGGGAGCACTGGCACGGGGGAAGTTATGTTTAGTGACACGGATTATGATAGATGAGCACAATGGACCATTTTGTAATGATGAATATGCTGCATTTTGTTTTGTTGTGAATGTGCTCTCTGCAAGGACTTGGTGTTTGACACATAGGCCTCTGGTAATACTAACATCTCACCATTTGAACAATTCATTTTAGATTTTGCAGCAACACAGCCTATTTCAGTTTTTTTTTTTTTTTTTTTTTTTTTTTTTTTTTTTTATCAATTTTTCCTTGTTTGGAAATCATTTAAAATATATTTTGTTGTTGCTGTAGTAAAGTATACCTGCAATAAACTGCAATATCATAGTAAATTGTTAATGTACAAGCAGCTCAATGAATTTATGGAATTTTCTATTCTATCTTCCTTATGAAGGTACAAGAGTGCATCAGGTAAATTGGCTTTATTGGCACGGTTTACTTCACATTATCTTTATGCCTCGGGCTGCTTCACCTTCATGACTTATTGTAAAGAGAATTCTTTGACTTTCACATTTTAGAAACAGAGCCTATGCCTGCGTTTATGTGTACTTTTCCCACCCCGGGAAGCATCTACTTTACATTATGACTTCTTTGCAAAATGAAGCAATATCCTGTAACATTGCTACCCCAAATCAAATCAATATTTGATATTTAGATATATCTTTATGGGCTCAGAAATGGTTAAAGGGTCCACAAGCAGCCATTGACAAAAAGAAAACAAGCATTGCTCTGAATATTTCATATGAGATATTACTTTATCTATCATCTCATTAATTAATATTTCATTTATTCTCTTTGTAGGCCTTTATTTAGAATTTATCCAGTTCTCTCTCTATCTCCTGTCATTTTAAGTTTATGAATGCGGATGAACCTGCATTTATTTTTAGAAAATGGTTCCTTCAAATAGTCTGAGCTGTGGAACTCAGTCCTTTGGGAGAAAATGGTTATTGCCGGTAGATTTTCCTTATGTTTTTCTTATTCTGCGCGTTATGTGCTTGTTGCTGTCCTTTTGTTACTGATACATGGTTAAAATAAACATGCTTTTTTTCACATACAGATTAAGATTGGGGTTCTGTGTACTGCCTCAACAGTACAAGGCGAGATTTTCATGTAAATACAAACTTATTTTCGCCTTAAATCATAGCCTGCAGAAGTTGTAGAGTATGATAACCTCCTTAATTGAGACCCCATAGATTTGTTTTATTTGCCCAAATGTAATTCTGGTTTTGGGTATGGGCTCTTCTCCTTTTGATCTGACACAGGAAGCGTTGGATCAAAACTTCATTCCTGTGGTGTCAAGCGATCAGAGACTATCCGGTTTGCACGATGATCAACATGAGCACATTTTTCAAACAGTTTTGTTGCCATTTGGAGGCACCAACATGCAACGCGGCCTGGTGCAGCTTATACACATCATTATGAACAATCACTTTTCCCTCCCGTCATAAATCCTTAACCAGCCTGAAGGAATCTGTTGTATTCATTGTCTGTTTCATCGTTCCGGAGGGTCCAGAATTTATTGGCGCCTCCATCTGTGATAATGAAAATCTGAAATTTAGTTGAAAGAAACAAAATGCAACGTTTCAAGTTTGAGCCCCTGGGGAATATATTAATATATTGTGTGCTGCTCAGCACCGGGCAGGTCATTTGTTGTTATCAACTGGCTTAGCTAAATGCAGAGCTTCTTTGTTTTAAAGGATAATGACGATTATTTTCAACCTGGGCCTTATTTTCCTACTTTTTGCCATCACGATGATTGATTGTGTTCACAGTTTTTCACTTTCTTTTACTGTAGAGCCTCGTGTAGCATCACTTCACCAGTAGCACTGCTGTCTAACACGCACACACACACACACACACACAGGGCCAATGCAGTATCTAACAGCAGAACGCAAGAAACAAATAATACATGCCTTTTCCTTTAAATCTTAAATTGAAATATTCCTTGATCCTTTAAATGTTTGATTATGCTGTAATTAACCCACTTTAATTAGCGGCTCTTTCCACTATGATTCAATTACCACCTCTCATTGACCCATTTAATAAATATTACAAGGTTGAAAACAATGTTTGAATAGAGCTAAGAGCCTGCCTGTTGTGTGTGACTTAGGACTGTTTGGATTTTGATACTAGTGACAGAAGACTTGTTCATTTCGCAAATAATCGTCACTTGTAGCTTCACCATCACTGCTAGCATTAAAAAGATTAGGGCTAGGGTTAACGCAGGTTTATAAAAATATAGAAAAAAAGCCTATAGGTTAATTTACAGTATGTGTAAGTACTGTTTTTAATGTTCTAGTCTGTCTAATAAAAGGTTTTTTCGAATTCAATCCACACAAGTACCTGGACTTGGATTTTTTTGTTTTGTTTTGTTTTTCCTCTTATCTTATATCCTCCTCTATGAGCATGTGTGGTAATGGAAAACCTGAAGCACACCCTGGATTGTTTTTCTGTTCCAAGTTTTAACATTGCCCTGCACGGCAAAAATCTCTATCTTCATAAGTCGTTTAGTTTCATATTCAGTCTTGTTTCTCTTAAAGTAAGTGGGAAAAAAATCCATCAGTGGGATGAGATAATCCAATTGGTTTCCACTGCTAATCAGCTTTTTTTCAGAATTTTCTCAAATCAAGAGTCTTTTTCTTGATACTGGTGGGCTGATTCTGCCTTGTTTCAACATGCTTATACTTGGTCCCAGAAAAAAATCTGGAAACAAGTGAAACTGTATAGCAAACAAGTGGGATTAGCTCATCCCACCGGCAGATTTTTTCACTTGTTTTGATAAAAACAAGATTTAAAGACTGAATAGGAGCCTGAATGGCTTGTTAAGATGGAGATTTTTTGCAGTGTGAGTCTGACTTTGACTTTAGTTCCTCATAGCAAGAGCTTGCTAAATCATTTCCAAAAAGAAAGGATCTCTGGATTTCTGCATTATTTGTTTAGATCTGATCCAAAACCTGCCACAAAATGTGCACTTAGTACTGAGGATACCTGGTCAAATATGTTGTCCAAGCCTATTCACACTTTATTTTCTGGGTTTGATGGTTTAAAATAATATTCACTGGTTATAAAGAGACCATTCTTTTCGATAACGGCAATACTGGGAAAAAAAATCAGTGGCAGCAGTTACTAGTCAGAAATGAATCATATCTTCAATCTTTTAACAAGAGACAAACTCAGAATTAACACTTGCAATTGATTTGTTTATGACTGTAAAGCTTGTTGGATTTCACATCTTTTGTTTTTTTCTTTTTTTTGTTTGGCCAGCCAAGCTCAAATGCACCAGTCAGGGTTTACAGTAAGAGCTGACACAGCAGACAGCAGCCATGCATCTGGAGTGGTACACAATAGGAAATCAATCTGATATAGAGAAAACAAATAACTTGTGTCAGTGTATGAGAGAATAGACTGGACCTTTCTAAATGTGTGTGTGTGTGTGTGTGTGTGTGTGTGTGTGTGTGTGTGTGTGCATGTGCGCACGTTTGTGTGAGTATCGCAGGCTACTGGTATTGTATTCCTTGTATTACGTTCTAATATTTCTGCAACCCCATAACTGATGGTATTATTTATCATAATGTGACACGCTCTATATAGGATGTATCAGTTGCATCGTGACAGTGACTGAACAGAGAAGGCCACAGAGAAAACTTTGTTCTTTTTGCTTTGTTTCCTTTGAAGGCCAGCAGGATGGCATCTTTTCATCTCAACCAGTCACAACAGTGAAACTGTGGTGAAAATAAACTCCTTCGTCTGGTTGTGCCTGTTTCATCAAAGCTGACTGTGGTGTGAACATGTCTTGTCCCTGTGCACAAAGTCAGTCCTCATTAATTAAGACAATGTAGGCACTTCCACACACAAAAACAACTTGATTTTGACCGTCATGTACAAATAAATTAAATCTATTTAAACACAAGAGTTGTATTTCTCTCAAATATTTTGCACTGGCAAACATTTCTTATTGACAGATGTTTTTAACTTTTTACTAACCTATTTACTGTAATATGTCGCTATACCATTAATTGGTCCCTTGTCAGTCTTTTTCTGGCACTGTTAATGTGATAATTGTGTTTTCTTTCTGACAGAGTATTTTATACTCTCTGAGTTGACAGAGGCTCCTTATAATGTTTTTTTTTTTCATTCTGTACATCTGATATTTCATTGTTATTCTTTAATTTACAGTTTTCCTTTATATCTATTCCTGGCTTTATTTTATGTTATTGAATCAAGGTGGATTCGAGCCACTAGTAATTTAATCTGGGGAATTACATGCCATGAGCTGTCAGCGAGGAACAGAAAAACAATCTCCACTGAGTGGGGTATTTATAGTTTTTATGTTGCACCCATATCGCCTTTTCAAAACAGGCTACAAAATCTGCTTATTCATGTTCAAAATGGTCCACTTTTTTCTGTAAAGATGCAGGGAAGACAGATGAAAAAGAAACCAACAAAAAACAAGTGACATTTAGATGTTTTTAATGATGTATTTTACATTTAAAAGTGCATACAGTTACTGTTGGTTTTAGTTTGTGAATTCAACAGGGACTAGATTTGTGACTCCTGACAGGAGCACCAGAAAGTAATGATATCTTCTTCCTCGGTGGTTGTGTCTCCATGGGGCTAATTACAATAGAAGAAGCGTGAGGCTGTCAATTCACGCCAGGATCTTACCATTACACTCAACTCTTGACTGCTTACTTAAGGAAGAAAACCGCATTCAGATATTGCATAATTGAGATCTAATAACACTGTTGCAGGTTGATTTCCTCGGAGTGCTGAATATAAACACGCAAACAACTTTTCTTCTAATTCTCATCTATTCACAACATCAAAGCAGTTCATTTTTAACCTCGACTCCACAGCTTGGACATCAATCAATAGAGTAGGATACATTTTTCTTTGCAGCCACAGAAGAGATAATGCAGTTCTTATGTCAATATAAATACTGAGATAGGATTTTCAGACAGGTAAATATCAATGTGCGGACACATTTAGTGCTCTGTTATAACCAGCACAAGGCCAGATGCTGTCAGAGTCGACAGTACATCATAATCTTGTTCCATCTGGCATATGGTGGATCCAATCTCCAAAAATGTTTCACTTGAGGGATGTGTCCTCTCCGGGATTGGCATATCCCATGCTGTCAGCGTTTGAGCTATCGTGCGGACTGACTCCAAACGTTCCATTTCAGCTCAAAATGTCACCCCTGACATCTGTACAAAGAAAGCCATCTCCACCAATCAGGTGGCTCAGGATAGAGAGATAAATGGCATTCTTTGCCAGAGAAAGTGCAATCTAATATCTACAGCATCCGTAAGTTGCACAGACCTGATAGCCTTGCACATAGTTCTATTGCCTCTGCCCCTTTGGGAAAGCAGACCATTTTTCTTTTTGGCCTCGGTGTTAGAGCTGAGCAGGAGCCAGCCGAAGCCAGATTGGCAATATTTATCTTGGTCTGGAGAGGGACTGAGCACAAACATTCAGGGTAATTTTAACCTCTGGAAAGACTCCTAGGGAGGAGCGCGAGGTTTGTATCAACATCAAAGTGAAATAAGGCGTTTCATTAACATTCATCTGGCTTTCTTTTCCAAGTGAGCACAATGATGAAAAAACATCAATAGGCATGATAAAAAGAAAAAAGGGAGGAAAAAGGAATCGTAATGGTGGTGATTTATATGTAATACATTACTTGAGCTCTCTTAGTTTTCTGGCAACATGGCTTCTTTGGACTGTAGAATTTTTCAGCGCATATCTCCTCTCTTTTTTGCCAGCAGTTAGCAAAATACAGTGGCAGCAGATACAAATACTGCTGTAGAAGACATAGCTGTTAGGACAAAGGCCTGTTGGGAAATGTTTTGTTTACCAATCCCACCAGACTGCCAATCAATAAAAGACTCAGAGCCTATTAGCCTCCCTGAACTATTTAACACCAACTGGCCCCTATTACTCAGAGCAGTCAATGATGTTTGTCACTTTAATGCGATTAGTACCATTTTCTATTAAGCCTATCACAGATCTCTACCTGTGACTCTTGGGGTCACTAGTGGGTAGCTACCTTGCACTCAACCAGCCCTTGGATGGCTAATCCTACCCTGCTTCCACAGGGTCAGTGTTTAATTCAACATTAATTGCCTCTAAAATTACCACTTACCACTTCCATTATTGGCTTTTTGTTCCACTATGTTTTTTTTTTCCTGTTTACTAGGCTACATCTCACTGTCCTCCATAATTTATGGTTTGCATCAGTGTGAAAATGTATTTAGTCGTACCACCGCACCCTGAGTTCAGTCAAAATCTCTTTAAATTAATGACTGTGTCAAATGACTTTCTTTACAAATTTCGAGTTGTGTTGATTAAGGTCAGTAGGTTAAGTCAGAATTATTGCCTCTTGTTTTTTTTTCTCACTTTCTCTCCTGCTTTCTTAATAATTTAAGAGATCAGCTTGTATAGCATTAATGATTTCAGGAACAAGGATGAGGTCTATACATTTTTCATTTCAATCTAACTTTGGTCTAGAGTTACATCAAATCCATGAAAGCTGTACACATGTCGGTATCGTGTCGGTGTAAACCCCCATGTTCCACGGTATAGTCATTAATTAAATATGATTTGGCAGTGTGAACAATATTATTTGCGATTTATTATAACGCGCTGCAGTTTTTAAGGCACGGAGAGGAGATGATGGCTTTAATGATCATGCTTGACTTGGAAGGCAGCTGTATCCAGAGCATTGTATTATTCAGAAACATCTGTCCGTCTGTGAGCCCAGAGTTGTTTTGCTTCACACTTAATTTACCGCTGAGATCGAATGGGAACACAAAGGCATTGATGACTTCCTTGGCTTCATCAGCTGGCTGTAGACAGCTGAGTTTAAGCGCCACCTTCGCCAGTCTCCTGCAGACAGGAGACAGAAGGTCGATTGGTATTGAGTTGAGATGAAGCATACAATTCAATTGGCTGGGAAGGCAACCAAAGACACTGGTCTTCTCTTCCCTCTTATTATTACCGTAGTTCTGTTTCAGCCCATGGGGGATTGCAGAAAGAGTGGTCTGACGTAAATTATATTGAAACTAGAGGGGGAAGGTAAGAGAGGCTTGACTCGCCAGGAGATGAAAAGAGAGATATCATTTGGAATCCTGTGTAATGTGCATCTTGCCTGTGGCACTGCTGGCGCCATGAAATGCTCCCTGTGTGGATTCATGACTAGATGATAGATATAGGGGAGATATTGTTGGTAAGCGATAATTTAGAGGGGGGCAATGTGGTTGATGAAGTGGAAATATCACTTGCTTCCTTTCTGTCTTGCACATTCTAAATGTGACTTCTTACTTGTGTGCCATTTCTGATGCTGACAAGTACTGAATGAATGTTTGACAGTGAAAATAAGTTGAGATCCCAGTGTAATCACATGCAATTATCCAGCCGTCAGGATTAAAGCTGTTTATAACCGCTGAAAGGAGTTGATGTGTATTTATAAAGAAAGTGATCTCCGGTGTTGCCCGCCCTAAACAAAATGCATTTGTCAAGCCGGTATCCTTTTCCCGGTATTTTTGAATTCCCTCACTTTGAGTGCTTGAAGCTGGCAATGCACCATTTGAGCTCCCCCTTTTTTTCTTGTTACCACATAATAGATATCGTAATTTTCTCCTCACCTCCCAGCCCTTTGTACCAAACACTATTAAATACTTTCTCCTTTCCCATTCTTCTCTTCCTGCAGTTCAGCCCATAGGCAATGATGTGCGCTTGTCACATTACCCTGAAAAACACATTAATATTCTGCCCACAAAGTGCTCGATGTACTGTATGCTAATGAAAATGTACTACACTCCTCTTACACATACAGTTTTTGCCAGGCCAAAGACAGGCAACAGTTACCTACAAGAAAATGCACCTTAAGCATTATGCCTGTAAAAATACAAGAACTGTCCTTAACCTGTCATTCCCAATACAAGAGAAAAATGGAAATGGCACCTGTTCTTCTGAGATATGGCTTCAGGGCCAAGGCCGTGGAGTGTGAGTGTCCTGAAAAATGTTTTCGGCAGTTCAGCTTTGTTGCCGCTTTCTTGAAATAAAAATACATCTCTTCCTGTTGTTGATGTGATTTCCTTCATTGTTTACGCGCCTATCAGCTGGGTAGACAGTGGTGCAATAATCAGTCCGTTCCTGTGTTCCTGTATTATGGGATGAGACACATGACATGGGGGCTCACAGGGTGCAGAGTGTTGTGTGTATGTAATGGACTGACATATCTATGTTTGTTGGGGAGATGAAAGGGAAATGGGAAAAAATAATTTGACAGGACCCATTCTTACAGCACTTCACTCATTCTAATTGGCTATGTATTTCTGTGTCTGTAATGGGTTGAAATGAGTTGTCTCTGCAACGTTTTGGACATTTTGCACATCTTAATCCTGTCAAGCAAACTAGAACCATTTATAATGAGGAGACATAAGAAAAGCGAATCTTTATGTAGCATGCAGATGACTACAAATTAAAGTGAATGATGCAGATCTGAGTTATTTTTCAGATGAAAAACAATTAAACCTATGATAGTAAAAGGACAAAGGAAAACAAAGTCCTTCTAATATTGCACAATAGATAGATAGATAGATAGGTATACTTTATTGATTCCAGACTGGGAAATTCACACAAGGTTAAACAAGGAGTTTTTGTTCAATGGATATAACTATAATATTACCCCTCACTGATGTTATTCAACATAAACTCTCAAATAGTTCAGCCAGTTCAGCCAAATGCCCTCCAAAAGTAGAAAATGCAAGTTTAACCATGGCTATGTTCAATCTGGACTAGGGCTATATATCATCTGGGATTTTGCATATCATAATATTGTGATATGTTTCACTGTTCTAGCTTTCTGTTGTTTGTCCCTACCTGCCTGGTCAGCATATCCACATTACTAATGATTGTTTTTCAGTGATGTCTTACATGTAAATATGTTACAAAAGTGCCAATATTCATCCCTACAATCTCACCACAAAATGAGTATTGAGGTATTTGGTCAAAGACAACACAGTGTTTGATTTTGTCCACATTGCCCAGCTCTAAGCTGGACTCTCTCTGTTTAACAAAAGGTAGACCTGCCAGAATGGTGGAGCAGGCAGTAACATCCAAGCCGTATCAGAAAGAAATGTCTATATAGTTTTTATTTACAGTGCATCATTTCATGTCTTATTATGCGTGATCATCCGTATACTTTTGATGTTTTTTGGATTGATTTTTGGAGTACCCGTTGGCCTTATAGGTCTGTACTGGAGAGCCAAACTACCCAGGCAAGCAGAGCGAAAACATCTCTGTGGTGAAGCAATTGATGACATTTTGGTCAAAATTGATTGATATGTTGGGAAAAGATGGGAAAATGGAGTCCTGGCTGAAAATGGCCAGAGTAATGCTTTGAAGAATCAGTGCATTAGGCTTCACTGGGAAAAAAACAAGCACAACCAAACCTTGCTGCTCTTCTAATACTGAATTGAAGTGTAGCTCTGAACTGTTTGTTGATATCTTTTTATGGCTATAGGCAGGTATGTTACATGAAACAGGCATGTTTCACAAACTAACAGGCATTAAGCAGATTCACTGTCAGCTGAGCAGCTCTTGGATCTGTGTATTGATGATATCCTCAAAAGAGTCCCGGCTCCCCAACACTGGGAGAGAGTTGTTCATATTCACAAATCAATACTGAGCTGTGCAACATCAGAAGAATAGTATATGTGATTTTTTTTTTTTTATGGCATACTTTCCCTTCAGTATACTCTAAGATGTAGCTCAATTTTTCAGAGCCCTGCTTCTCTTTTCTCTACAGGCTATCTGTTCAGCTGTCAATATGTGGTACCCTGACAATAGGTGGTGCCACTGGTAAGAATGCTGAGCAGACGGAGGAGCATAGGCAATGCATTTTTAATGTGCACAATGGCTACCATTTCCTTGCTCAGGGAGCAGTGTGACTGTGCCAAGAGGAACCCTGTGAATCTCCAGGCCGAGCTTCTGAAAGGGAGTGTTAAGTGGCCCATTAAAATGGATGTCCAAATCAGCAGGGAGAAGCCGATTCTCCTGCAAGCTCCTAATCTCCCCTTTCAGCCTCACTTATCTCCAATATCTCGAAGGGAACTTCTCCAGAGGTGGCACAGTTTGAAGTTCTTACTATGTCATGCCCTTGAAGGCTCAGGGAACGAAGACCTTTTTCCTCTCATGTAATCAAAAAGTTTGCTCCCATCTTTTACATGTGTCTGTTTTACAACATCTCTGCTCTTGTTTTGGACGTGGTAGGCTAGCTGAATGCTGTTATTGGGAGAAGACAGTCTATTTGGAAGATCCACAGGGACGCATCTTTACCATAAGATAAAGTTTGTAGGTAGGCAACACACAAACATACATACATGCATATGTACATTGCTTTATAGTTATTGTCACTGCCCTCTCATAGTGTTGTGAGTACTGCTGATGATGATGATTAAGGCTGGCGAAACCCAAGAAGTTCCTGATTTTACAAATGTTTATATTTTTTCTTATTTTGGATTTATATATTTGCACTGTTTTTCTTGTTTGTGTCTTATACATTTTATTATTTTGCCATATTAAATTTCACAGAAATGTTTTATGTTTGGACTTATTTTGTATCTCTTCTTTAGAAAGCCTAAAAGAGGTTGAAGTTGTGAAATTTGTTACTGCTGTTGCAGACATGCTTACTTCTGGTTTTGAGATTTCCATGGTGCAAACACTTTCTCATGCAGCCCCTCCAGTCATATAAGGCTGTATATCTCTCCAAGCCCGTAACTCTGGGCTTTAATAACGGCCTGCTCAGAGCCCCGGGGGCGGGTCCCTGTCATTCAGGCATTGAGCGGACGTTATTGAGGAAGGTAATTGGCAGGGAGCCTCATCTCTGGAGGTTTCCTTGGGCTTCAGTGCTCTGTCAGAGGACTGTGGGACTCTGCCATTAATCAGTGTGGGGATAAGAGAGAGGAGGGATGTGCCAGCGTCAGCACGGACCCTTACCTTTCCTTCCCCCTGACAGAAAAATCCTTACCCAATCAAACTGCCCAGCCCAATCCACATACAGTGTCTATGCAGATGTGGAAGCGCCCCAACGTAGGAGGATAACTCACTCTACTTAAATGGTCTTGGCTTCTTAGGGGATGTGGTTTTGCATTTGATAGAGCAACTGGATAAGCACACAGGAACAGATTTGCTTTTACTGTTAGATTTAAATGTTGATGAGAGTTTGCGATACATTAAGTTAGGGATAAGAAAATATGCATTTTCTCTAAACATTAGATGTAAATTCTCTAAACATTAGATGACTCTCTAAACATTAGATGATTAGATGTAAATTTCCATGACATAGTTACTTACCACCATCTTTGCATTCCTTACAAAAATATAGCTATTCACAGTGCTGCTTCCCATCCTACCAGAGGAGTCCGTCTTTAATCTGGGATGTCAAAAAAAAGAGAACGTAACTGACTTTAACCACTCCGATATTACTTGTAAAGCTGAAAAAACAAGCAAAAAAAAACACCCAAAGCAGAATAGATTTGTGCCCTCTGCACCTAATCGCATATGTCACACCGATTCTCAGTTGCTCTGCCGAGAATAGATACTGCATGAACATTGCTTTGCAAGTCAATAAGACAGTAATTGCGTACGGTCGGTTGGTAGGTATCATCTTGGTAGAGGTCAGGGTGGGGAAATCATTCTGTGGCTATTTGACTTTATGCATTGCTCAGGGGAGGAGTGCACTACGGAATGCAGAGTGGCCTCTTTTGTCAAACAGTGATCGGGGTAAGATTGTGGCAGATGCCTGACCCTCCCAGAGAGGTTCACGTCTAATTTGTTTGTCTCCTCTCTCCTGTGGGACATTTTTGGTCCAGAGAAAGGAAATGACTCAGTGAGAAACTTACCAAACATTTTTTCCTTCTCTGGAAGCAAATTGCTGATGTGTTCCCGAAATTGAAATGTGGTTGTTCACTCGGGCTTTAATCAGAGTGATCTTGATCTCTGCCTAGCTTTGGACGTAAATTGCTCTGAAGTACAAAGGTAACCCTCTGCGCCAAGAGAGGATCTTTCAAAATACCAGTTATCACAAGATCAGAACAAATGACAGACTTCAGTAATGAACAAAGTTCATTTATATCAAGTTCAGAAAATGACTGACTGTAATCATAATGCCATACAGTCAAGATCTGATAAGATAAGTATGAGCTGGAATAAATGCAATTTTCTGTGGTGTAAGAAAAGATTATTTTCAATCACACATTGGAAAGCATTATGTCTCTAGAGAATTAATAACATATTTAGGCTCATAAGAAGTAGCATACGGCAAGTGTTCACTATAGATATAGATCAGTGAATGGAGCAGTATGGTTTCCATCTCAGCATTCAGGGACTGTCTTTGACTTTTCAAGGGTGACCCTTATAAGCAGCCCATGAGTGATGATAAGCAGGTTCACATTTTGCCCCGTGTCTATTGAAGAATACAGATGTGATTTTTCTGACGATGATGATGGATATACTGACAGGTCCTCCCATTGCCTTCTGCAGATGCATTTCTAAGCCAAAATCTGATGAGGCTGGCAACACTTTCTAGTCTGGTTTGGGAGTGAATGGGCATGTCTTTTCATATTTATCCTTGTGAATTAATGTGAGATGTGGACCAAGGTGGCATGCCTGCTCAGGTCAAAGAAGAGTGCACTCAGTAGAGTTGGACCACCCCTTTTTTGCCCTCCAGGAGAAGAGAAAATACAGAGGGACTGCCTGCATATGTCCCCTTCTCCAGTGTTCAGACTTAGGCGAAAAACCAGCTGAGGAGTTAGCATGCAATTGCAGTATAAAACAGGTTTTTAAAAGGTTTTGAATCACCTCAGCCATGAGAGGCCCTTGATCATGCAACCATAACTGTGCACAAAAGATATTAGGCTGATAGGCCCAGTAATGTGCAGGATTAGCTGCAGACAGATACACATGACCAAACCCATGCTCTTCTCTGGGTTGGCGCCTGGCAGACATAATAAAAAAATTGAAAAATAAGCCGGCACATAGTGAAACTACTTTAAACTTGTGCTGCCGTTTGTCTTTAAGAGTAGCTCAAGCTGTCTGTCATTATGAAAATGTTCACACAAAAACAAGCACAACCAAACACAGCACTGCCAACTGGTAGTGTAGCAACCTTACTCCATTGCTTTTATTGCTCTAAAATCATTGTATTCAGAGCACAGCCCGTTGATGTCTTGTTTATAAAGCAAGCCATTACATCTGACCTTGAAACTTCTGGATGCCTAATTGCTGTTGCTGCATAACAATTTGAAAACCAATAACAGCAGGTAGAACACAAGCATCCATCAGAGCGAGGATTGGCAACTGGCAGGCATACAGCTTTGTACAGTCCAGAGAACACCCAGAAGAAACTGTCACCCACACATGTAATTGGGAATGGGCTGGCAAAGACTAACTAGAATAGAATAGAATAAAATAAAAGAATAATCATTTTTTGCACTAGATCAAAAATACTGATATTTAATTTGGCCCACATCACCTAGTCTTATTTGCATATTTGCTTTATTATTTTAAAATTTTCTGTAATTGTTTCGTAAACAGAGAGTTTCAATCTCTCTTGCGGGTCTCGTCGTTTCAGCTTTTGTACCCTGTGAAGAATAAAATACTCTTAATAAACAGTGAACACACTTAATCCATGCAATGTCTTTTTTTTTAATTTAAAGGTTATTTTTTGCCATTTCAGTTTTATTTTAGAGTCATAGAAGGGGGAGACAGGAAAGGTAGGGCAGAGAGAGAGAGAGGCCTCAGCCCTACCAAGTGGCACGCACTCTACCAGGTGAGCCACCAGGGCGCCCGATCCATGCAATTTTTAACATAGAAATTGTTAAATTTCAAGTTATGTGCTATTGGCATAACATATCTGCAGCTTGAATCCGAAAGTTTGCATTGACCTTCAGGTGTTGTCTGCAAACAGCAATAACAGCTGAAACCTGAGCGAGAACAAGAAAGAAAAGACTCGTACTTCCATATTCTACACGGGCACTGGGGATGTTAATGATGAATCAAGGCACAGTTATTTCTGTTGTTGCATTGATTCATTAAATTCTATGTTGCAGTGGGCAAGCACAGGTTTGTGCACTGCCTGCCTGACTTTCATTATCAAAGGTTTTAGGACTAGAGCCGCCTTCACATCAGATTGTTTTCACATGTCTGCTCTATGGCTTAAATGTCTATCTGTAACTAAAATGGGGAATAAAAAGCTTTGATAGAGAGAGAAAAAAAACACATTTTGTCTTCGCATTCATAAGCAGAGTTGTATACATTTGTTAATAGATTAATTTATCGGTAATCTTACTTGCAGCTGTATTTGGGACTGAGAGCAAACCACAGTCACACAGACCCAATAGCTCCAGTTCACCTTGAATTCATACGGCCCCCAGCTGCTCACAGGTTGGCTCCTAAAGTTCGACCTGTTTAACTGTGAATCATTTATGTGAGGCAGTAGACAGGTGTGCTTTTCCCTCCCGGGTCGATTGTTCTCAAGTGCTATCAAATCTAAAGAGAGATGGCACTTTCCCTCAGCAATTGCTCTTATTCATCACTCCAAAGAAAATTTGTCATACACCTGAGTGCTGACGAGATGTGCTAATTAACTGTGGTAACGGCTTAATCCCTCGAGATATCTCTCTTTAAGCATTCTCATTCTCACATCAAATGGAAAAGTACAGAAAGAAAGAGAAAAAAAAAAACTTTAAAAATATGTTTTGCCAAAGTAGAGAGAAAATAGAAACATGAATAACTGTAACAAATGGAGGCTGTTAAAATTTACATCACAATTTCTTGTGAGAATGATAGGCGTGGCAGATTGGATTAGGGAATCAGTAATTATGGTGGCCATCGGGCATAAACCCCAGGTTTATCTTCATTCTGCGAGGCGCGGCACCTGTGCCACCTATACTGTGTCAGATTAATCACAGCAGTGTGCATGAGCGTAATCACTCTCTCCCTCTGTCTTTGTCTCTTGCTCTTCTGTGCCTCTTGCTCTTAGTGCCTCTTTTTGTGACATTCATAACACACCGAAAAATACAGAACACACACACACACTTACAAAACACAAAATAAAAATGTGATTTTACATCTCGTGGAACATGGCATGCCTCAGTGTCTATTTCTGGAAAAGTCATGCCATTTTATCTGAATAAAGGTTGATGGTATGTTATGCAACAAAGATGAGGAAAAATGGCTTTTAGCTTTTATTGAATGAATATATAATTAGTGTTTTTCACATGGAGCACAGTGTTGCATATAGCACATGATTTTTGATAACCTGCATTACCCTCTGGCTATTATTCACTGTTGAACAGGCCTTGGAGACACAGAGCATCTGACAAGTGTTTTATTGAGGAGGAGTGCATCAGTTAAAAGTAAATATCCAGATCTCTCCTTGAAGGCATTTCTTAGGCTTTGCTGACTCGGAGGTGTTTGAAGAAGAGCGAGGAAAGCATGATCTTGTAACTACATCGGTCGGGGTTGAGGAGGCTGTGCAAAATATCAGCTCCAAGCGTGGCGGAGCTTTACAACAGGCTTTTTGTGTTCCACCTGCTGACAGTTTCCTTCAGCGATCGCTCTGATACGTCACTCCGGAGGGAATTGTCACACACCTGCGTATCACCACGAGAGTCCATGAAGTGATTGGCCTTTTCATGCGTCTTTGCTTGTTTTGACCTTCACTTGTTGTTTAAAGCACAGTGGGTTTGCTTTGTGTAACTACAATATCCAATGGATGGCAATAGTCTATAATTTCCTGCTGTCAGATAATGAAATACAGCCAAATGATGTGATGTTTTTATCCCTGACCCACATTAACTGTATTTTGAGAAGAAGACAAACAAAGGCAATGTTTTTGAGGTGTATACTAGTTGCATGACTAAAGGATTTTTAGAAAATGTATGTTTCCTTGCAAGGTATTTTCCCTGCTGCACCACAACAAGCCACTAGCATTTCGCAGAGATCTTAGCCACATTGTTTCAGTTCTGCTCTGCCTAGACCAGACCTGTTTAAACCTTTAAACCTTGAGTATGACATGTTCCAATAATTACAGTCAGTAGTGCGAGATTGCCCGTGGCGCCTCAACATGAAGTTTACCATGTCAGAAATTTTTGAGCTTTTATCAACTAATTGGCTGAAAATGCTGTTTAAGCGCAGAATAACAGAATTTATCAAGGACACACCAAAAATGCATGAATGGAGGTTTCATTCAGTTATTTCTCTGTGTGTTCCTTACTGGCGTGAACTACAGAAATGCTCATATGCGACAAATGCCCATCATCCTTAAAGTCTGGGAAGCAACAGGTTAATTTAATACATTTTTACATTCACAATTGACCCTGAAGATATTTTGAAATACATCCTGCTACAAAAAGCAGTAAGCCTCTTACTAGCTTCCTAGACCTTTAAGGTTATGTGGATGTTCCCAAATCCAAATACTGTATTCAGCAAAGCATAAACCATGTGTTTCTGAGTGACTATTTCTTCCTTCTAAAAAATTCCAGCTTTGATTGAATGTTTTAATAGTAAACCTGTAGTGATCTTAGAGAAAATACACTTTTCTTTAAGCGCCCGGTCAAGTTTTTTTGGGGGGTAGCTGTAGCTTGCAGAGAAGGTGACATGCACACCTGAAATCTCTGCATTCAGCTGCATGTTGAGCATATATCTTGTGTCAGACAAATGCTGTTTGGTTGAGTCTGGAAAGAATTTCTGGCTGGTTTCATTGAAACACTACGACAGCTCGTCCTCGAGCACAGCATGCACAGCTAAAATCTGTGTCCAGTTGCAGTCTGTTTTCATCCTATCAGCTGTCTTTTTATTTATGTTGTTTTATTCCGGGGTTTCAAACGGATTCCCCTTTTTTCCACTTCTCTTTTTTGGCTCTGTGTAGATTTTGGTTTGGTAAATGTGATACCTGAGTGCTATGTGCAAGTAGGTTTGCAGACACACATCTGCATGTGAGACCCACGCATGTTCGCTTGACTCTAAGTCAGCCTTCAGTCTGCTACTGGCTGACACACACACACACAAATGGAGAGAGAGAGAGAGAGCTATGCCTGTTTGTGTGCTTCTTTGTGTTGTTTGTTCTAGAAATATTTATTAGTAATTTAGCGTTAGTGAGGCCGATTTTCTTGCTTTTTCTTTTCCTGACGCATCTGCTCCTCTCTTCTGCTTAGGACTGCTTATTCCCTTAGTTTGTTTGGTATAGGGCAGAAGCTGTTTCTCCCTGTCGCTCCACACCGCTGCACTTCACAAAATTCAACTTGAGTAATTTGACATGGGTCATCGTAGCCAGAGACTATAAAGACTATAGACTATTCCTCTCAGGGAAGCTTTTGATCTTCATTTTTATTCTTACCAGAAAATGTAGATTCAAAAAAAAGTTTCACAACAGCATATAATAAATTCAGGGAGGAGATCCCCCCTCCCTTATTAATAATTATTTATGATCATGGTTGTTTATAGCTATGTTTGGAAAAGCCTATTTTTATGGTTATATAACATCTAGGTCACTGTTTATGGACAATCTATAGCATGCAAATATCTCTTTTTATACTTACCACTTATTTTTGAAACCAAGACTGATCATTATGTTCTTGTATATGTTTTATTAGATATTTTAAGTTTCCTCTGTGTGGCCTTATTATGCCATATTATGCAGTGTAAGGATGCAATATTTTTGTATTATTGTTATTTTTACCTGGAAACACAAAGCTCTCTCCATCTAACTATTTTAGTGTTTTCGCTCTCCGGCTGTGATACTGGTCCTCTGTGTCTTTAATAATACACACGGTGGAGCCATGGTGTCCCCGCTGCTCTGACCTACACTAAACTTTGGCAGCAGGGGTTTTTTCCATTGGCCCTTCCCTCCCAGATCATACCCACCTCATGTCAAACCAGCCTAGCTGATCCACCGTCATCACAGGTTTCAGGTTGTCTCCTCATGAAAAATATAATATGCACAACATTGCAGACATTAGTTTGTCTGAAAGGTCAGTAGAGGCATAGCGAGCAGATAAAATAAGAATAAGATGTTAAATAATGCGCTGCTCATCTCGCTGTTCAGTATAGACATGCTGTGTAAAAGCTGTTTAAATAGGGTTTTTAACTGATATGCAAGGAGTGTCATAAATCTTAATGAGAGAAAAGTTGCTTGAATTGCACAATAGCTGTCTCTATATTTTGCCTGGGCTTGGGTAGTCAAACAGATGGATGCACAATAACACTGACAAAAAGACATCTCTTCAAGTCGTTTCGTGGTGAAAATTGGAAAAAAAAAGACAAGAGAAATGGGTCCACTGATGATTCATGTCTCTTTTCAGCTCTGTGTTTGTGTCTGGATGGATCCACAGAAGACATCAATATTTTACACATTTTTCGAAAAATGAAAGATTTGTTGTGGCCAAATCACTATCCCCAGTGAATTATTCAGTTTCTTTGCTTTTGAAACATAGGAACAGCATGGATTCATTTGCTTTCATAATTACTCGAAAATGCGCACGCACGCTTGCACGCACGCACACACACACACACACACACACAAAACTTCTCCAACTTTTAATAAAGGGATCCCTGATTGCCCCTAAACAGCTGTCACATAATTTATACACTTGAAGAACTAATACCCATTGCTTTCTGTTTTAAAGTATGCTGTATTTCTATCAAAGCAATGTGCAGCTTTTTAAATATTCATGTATTTCTTTTATTTAAAAAATGTAGTTCAAGATCACCAAAGTGACAGCAGGCAAACATTTAGAGCGGCATACTTCTGCTTTGTCATCCAGACCTGTTGGCAAAAGTCTGCAGGTGAGTCACAAGTCGAAATCAAAAGGATAAAACTGATGCCTTGGGGTAAAGAGTAACGAAAACATGTTTGTTTCTCACTCCCAGCTTTTCCCTCTCCCTTTCACACTGTGTCGCATGCGCACACACACACCTACACTATATTACCAAAAGTATTCGCTCACCCATTCAAATGATCAGAATCAGGTGTCCTAATCACTTGGCCTGGCCACAGGTGTATAAAATCAAGCACTCAGGCATGCAGACTGTGAAACAAGACATTTGTGAAAGAATGGGCCGCTCTCAGGAGCTCAGTGAATTCCAGCGTGGAACTGTCATAGGATGCCACCTGTGCAACAAATCCGGTCGTGAAATTTCCTCGCTCCTAAATATTCCACAGTCAACTGTCAGCTCTATTATAACAAAATGGAAGCGTTTGGGAACAACAGCAACTCAGCCACGAAGTGGTAGGCCACGTAAAGTGACGGAGAGGGGTCAGCGGATGCTGAAGCACATAGTGCAAAGAGGTCGCCGACTTTCTGCACAGTCAATTGCTACAGAGCTACAAACTTCATGTGACCTTCAGATTAGCCCAAGTACAGTACGCAGAGAGCTTCATGGAATGGGTTTCCATGGCCGAGCAGCTGCAGCCAAGCCACACATCACCAAGTGCAATGCAAAGCGTCGGATGCAATGGTGTAAAGCACGCCGCCACTGGCCTCTAGAGCAGTGGAGACGCGTTCTCTGGAGTGATGAATCACGCTTTTCCATCTGGCAATCTGATGGACGAGTCTGGGTTTGGAGGTTGCCAGGAGAACGGTACATTTCAGACTGCATTGTGCCGACTGTGGAAATTTGGTGGAGGAGGAATTATGGTGTGGGGTTGTTTTTCAGGAGCTGGGCTTGGCCCCTTAGTTCCAGTGAAAGGAACTTTGAATGCTTCAGGATACCAAAACATTTTGGACAATTCCATGCTCCCAACCTTGTGGGAACAGTTTGGAGCGGGCCCCTTCCTCTTCCAACATGACTGTGCACCAGTGCACAAAGCAAGGTCCATAAAGACATGGATGACAGAGTCTGGTGTGGATGAACTTGACTGGCCTGCACAGAGTCCTGACCTGAACCCGATAGAACACCTTTGGGATGAATTAGAGCGGAGACTGAGAGCCAGGCCTTCTCGACCAACATCAGTGTGTGACCTCACCAATGCGCTTTTGGAAGAATGGTCAAAAATTCCTATAAACACTCTCCTCAACCTTGTGGACAGTCTTCCCAGAAGAGTTGAAGCTGTAATAGCTGCAAAAGGTGGACCGACATCATATTGAACTCTATGGGTTAGGAATGGGATGGCACTTCAGTTCATAGTATGAGTAAAGGCAGGTGAGCGAATACTTTTGGTAATATAGTGTATCTGCACAAATAAATCTTATGAATCGAAGCATACAAACAATATAACTCCATCTAAAACTGAGAAAAACCCTAGCATTTGGAATCAAAATACACCCAATTCCTAACAATAAGGATTTCTTTAGAATTATGTTCCATTCAGTTCAGGCTGTATTCATTTCCCGAGGGCAGTTTGGGCGCAGCGACTTAAAAGACAAGACCAGGCACATCGACATGAAAACAACCTCAACAAGAATCTAGAAACCACCCTTCCCTGTACTGTCTGAAAGCAATGCCAATAAAATACCATTGCACTACCAGAGAGTACGAGTGTCAAAACGCACAGCAGAGCATAATACAAAAATAAATAGCCAATGATCATGAGCTGCAATTTAAAACGTCAAAAGTAAAGTTTTGAAGTGTACGTAAGTGTTTCTTCTAGAAAAGGTGGGTGTCCCCTTGCAGCTATGTACTGGCTGTTTGTTTTTTTTTTTTTTTTTGTCTTTTTTGGTTTTTTTTTGTAACAGCTTGTTATCTAAGAATCATCTTACTGCTTGGATTTTTCAAAGAGGCTGCATTATGCGAAGAGGCTGTGTTGTAAAGACATAAATGGGCCAACAAATAGGGAGTCGATCAATAAGAGCTTTACTCTTTGTGGCATTCATTTGACACGTATGCCAGGCATAAGCTTAGACACAAATGAATGATCAGAAGTGAATTTGATCATGAATATCAAATGCATGCCTGCTGATCCAATTTTAAAACATCAAAAATCAATTTGGATGCATTCAGATAGAAATATATATATATATATATTTTTCCCTGTGCATCCATGTAGCACCTTTATTACCGTCGGCGGTGGTGGCACCCACAATGGCCGCCTAACAACCCCTGCCCGGAGTTTTCCCCGCTGTATTCACATCGCAAGCTGCACAAATATAGCCATTTAAGGGCTGAGAAATACATCAACATCCAAAATACATCTGAGATGCCCCCTTTTTTCTTGGCTTCTATAAAGTCATTGTGCAATCAGAGGAAGAGCGATGTGAAGAGCCAGATGTATTACAGATAAGAGGATTACAGGCAACGCTTTTTCTTGCTCCTCGTTTGAGATTTCAAAGCTGCTGCAGTTCTCCTGGGGCAGCAGCTGTATCCTGGGTGTTAATCTGGGCCCACCAAAGTCAAAGAGATGGCTTTCAAAGCCTTGCTAGGTCCCTCTGCCATCATCATTACTGGGGCTACAGATGGTCTCAGTTTTGCATGGCCACTGCAAGGCAGGGGGTTTTCAGGCTGCCATTGAAAGGGAATAGCTGGTGTTGGTGAGAGTGGTTTGATGTGGAGGAGAGAGGAAATGTAGGAAATGAAATGTTCCGTTCCCGGAGAGCCATTTGACCCTCTAACATGCTTGTTTCCCACTGCCTGCATCAAGGTGCGGTTTTATACACATTAGGCTGCCCGTGGCTGGAACTCTTGCCATATTGCAGCAGTGTCTGTTTCGCTCTTGCATTTGTCTCTCCAAAGTACACAACTAGATATTTCATCTAAGACGGATCTCTAAGAAATCTTTCTAAATGGGTATCATAACAAGTAGACTATAGGCCGAGATGTGGTACAAAGTCAGTACAGGTTATAGCTGTTAGCGTGCATTTAGTGACATCCATTCTCTGTAGATCTAAACATTTGTGAAAAGCACACTGAAGAAATCCTGAGGAAAACCTGTTAGCCTTGACTATGGACTTTATATAACCGACCTGCAATAAAATGTGGGAAATTCATTCTCCTCTTAACTTAGACTATTACTTTTGATGTCAAGACAGTTGCAAGTGCTAAAGAAAGCCCAGCGAGCCACAACTGCAGCACCCCAACATCAGCATCACGCTCAGTGGGAGCAGTGAGGTTACCATGGTGAGTGGTGGGGGCATGTTGGTGAGCTGTGTGTGTTGGTCACAGAACAGATGAGTGTCAAAACCGTTGTGGTCTGTGTGGGAGGAGTGATGATTTTTTTTTTTTTTCTAATGGAAAGATTTGCTCTAAAGCTCAGTGAAAAATGGCATGCTTGAAAGACATCATAATTACTTTTTGACAGAAAACTTAATAGCCTCGGAGTCACTAATTTCCTCCAGTCAGCCACCACATGGTGTGAAATCAGCCGCAACACTTCTGTGAGAAAAAAGCAGGAATGAAGGGAGAAAAGGAGAATCTGAACAAAAGATAAAGAGGAGGAGGTTGCATAGAGAAAATGGCCTCCTCAGCAATCTCTTTTCTGAAAACCTTTGAAAACTGTAAACAGCTTTGATGTCCTGGGCCTCCATGACCTAATAAGCATAAAACCTGGGGCTGAAACAGAAGTTTGAATGACCTTAGTTGACGTCAAAGTGCAATCACCAGACCTTAAACCTTTTTTATTCTTTGATAGCGCTGGTGTTGCCCCAAACATTCACAGTTTGTGCGCTCCAACTGCCTTTTTTCATTGTGTAAGCTTTTCGCCAAAAGCACAATATTAGAATAAAGAGTGAGAGTATAAAATAACAAATGCAGATTGTTCGAACACTCACACCACACAAATAGCCAAAAGGCCTTAAAGCAATTTCAGATTCGGGATTTGCTATGAAGTATAAAGGCAAATAAAGAATCTGACCTGTTTATGAACCCAGTGGTTCTCTCAGCAACGCAAATGCATTGTCCGTGAAATAGAGAACAACACTTACTCAGTTATGTGGTCATTACATCAGTTCAGGGACTGGCAAAACAGGGTCACTCAGCTATATTTGTCTGTGGTATTTGTCACTGAACTCCAACTTGTCAGCTAGCAGCCCCATTACATGGCCTATCAGCTCTGGTAGAACTCCAGTGAGTTGGTCCCACTTAAGCAACTTGCCCAGAGCTGAGGAGACAAAGGAAATAGTTATCTAAAAATAGGGAACCTCCAGGTTATCTCTAGGAGGTTTCATATCTCATTGGATTCAAGGCCTGTTTTTCCTTATTTAAGCCTGCGATGTACAGGCTGAGGGGCGAAGGGTCATTTTACTCAAAGAGAGACACTCATCCCGCAGGGATCAATGAAGTAGTGTCTCAGGGATTATTTTTCCAGAGCTTTCGGAAGGAGTCATTGTTCATGATTTTCATTATAATGGGTCCTCAGGCTGGACAAACTAGGCATTGTATTAGCATCAGATATTTAAGTCTTTCCTGATTTTATTAAAGAGAGAATGTTCATCCAAAGATTTATTAAGTCATTTGCAGGCTATCTGTTTAAGCTTTTCTTTGTATTTAGTCACTATGCAGACTAAAGATGGGTGCATTGTTCCTTAACTTATTTTCACTGAGGTAATTAAAGCTACTACTTGTGCAGTTTGAAACTTGACTTTGGCAACCTTTGAATCCCTTAGTGGTAATTTTTAAGTCATCTGTCGCAAAGAGACACCACTCCCTCCCCCAGTGTACCGGCTGCAGAAATAGGAGTGTCGAGGTGAAACTCTCATAATGTTGCCGATGGTCCAACTGATTAAGTTCATTTTGTCTTCAATTGCGTTATACAAGTGTTTTCTTCTATTCAGACAAATGAAGAGAATGAGCTGTTCATACCTGCTTGACAGTTTCGACTGTGTCTCCAGTCTTCCTCAGAAGCGTCATCCGACGTATTGCTGACGTGTCATTTATCGGCTGATCGGCCCGACAGACCTGTCAGAGAGCTATAAAGATCAGGAAGCAGGCAAACGGCACCATCAACCGGGACGAGGGGGCATACACCCTCTCGCACACCTGGGATTCCGTGCTCCAAAGACCACCTAGGGAGAGGGGGGCGTGGCCGGCCCGTCAGACTCTGACAGGTCTGTCAGGCCGATCAGCTGATAAATGACACGTCAGCAATACATTGGATGACGCTTCTGAGGAAGACTGGAGACACAGTCGAAACTGTCAAGCAGGTATGAACAGCTCATTCTCTTCATTTGTCTGAATAGAAGAAAACACTTGTATATGTTGCCGATGGTGTCACCGAAATAAACCTGTAGGAGGCACACAAGTAATTTTCCCCATGGCACAACATGTGGTGATCAGGAGTTAAATTAATCTCAGTCAGTCAGTCACACATTGCTTTCTCACCTCATGCTGAGTGATGCTCGCTCACCAGGTGTTAGTTATAACTTTGGAACTGCAATGGCTTGTCAGTATGCAACATCTTGTAATTTATTTATTTATTTATTTATTTATTTTTACCAGGTATTTCAGTTAGAACCAGGGCTGTGCAATATTTTCAAAATCAAATATCAAGATATATTTGACCAAATATCTTGATAACAGTGACAATACTGTAGGGATGATTATTGTTGCTTTCACAAGATATTTACACACAGCACTTTTATAAACAGTCATTACTAATGTGGCACTTATGCTGTATGGCCTATATCCCAATATTATTACGATACCCAAAATTGCAGACAGTACCAAGTCTCATATCACAGTATTGATGTTGTTATTGATATATCATCTACTGTCATCCAAGTTACATCTGCATTTAGCAAGCAAACAGTTGTAACTTCATAAAAAGTCAGTTGTATTGTTGTAATTCCTTGCTCCGCCACAAGAGACTTGCTCTCAACAGTGATCACAGACTGATATACTGATTATTCCAGGACTGTAGTAATGTCAACCATAGCAACAGCTGATCTGCACACTGGGCTAGCTGCTGTAGGTCTGCACAGCATCTGGACTCGTCTGATGATTTGTTCACCCATATTAAAATATAATACTTCCACGGTGTTAACAAATAGAGAGAGATGTTCTTATTCTTGTTTAGGCTGATGCCCCCCCTGTGTGCCATAAGTCCGTCCTTCATATTTTGCACCAAATTGTATACTGGGGCACATAAATAAAGACTAAAGAGATAGAAAGCAACACACTGAGTAAACCAAATTTGACCATGATTGTCTTGTTTTATACTGCCATTACACTATGCTATCAAACTTAATTTGATAATGACATATTAAGATAAACATTCTACACCATCTACTGTCTGTCTAATAAGAGTGAAGAAATTTCTCACTGTTACTTGGTCAAATCAGTTGGGATTGCTGCTTAAGATTCTCAGTGTTGTGTAATATCCTCTTGGTCTCGCAGGATCCTCTTTTCTCAGCATTGCAAATATAATACAAAATCCATACTTGCAAGCGCCTTATGTCATGACTTTCAATTCACTAGACAATGACATTGGCAGAAAACATTTTCCATGCATGCACATGGCCATGTCTGGTGGGAGTATTTGCATACCAAATATCATTTGCATTCATTTCTTAAGTAACAGGGCTTCAGTGATGTGTTCAGTTACCCTGATGTTGCTGTGGACAAATAGCAATGTGGTGGCAATTTGGTGTGTAGGTGTCTCCAGCGTGTGAGACAACAGCAGTGACAAAGTGATGGTAATTTCTGGCAGTACAACCATTCAGCCGCCCACCTCACACCTCTGGACTCCAATCCTTTTTCTCCCCCTCCTTCATTGTGCCCTTGTGATTAACGTGTCTCCACATACTGCCCTTAAGACACAGCAGCTTACCGCTTCCCCTACACTGCCACGGGTCCCTAAAATGACTCAGTCAAATAGGATTACAGTTAGAAATTGGGGTGGAAGGGGGTTTTGTGCATGTATGTGAGTGCACAGAGGAAACATCCATGGAGTTTTTTTTTTTTTCTTCTTCTTTTTTGCCAATCTGTGTCAGATGAAGAAGAAAGGTGCAGCAGGCCGGGTGGGTTGATGCCTTGGCAGTCATGTTGTGGAGAAAAACAAGACTGGAGGGGGTGAGATAGGGATTTGAGGGGGTGATTCATTGCAATCTGCCACAATGGTATGTGTGCCCAAAGCAGAAATCTCAGCCCAGGTTCTGCCTTAATAAAGCCTGTTGGCGTTAATCCTTATTACTCACCAGTCAAATGCCAAAAGACATCTCATGTTCCACAGGGAGACTACACTGCTCTTAAACTCATCTTACATAAATAGATGCTACACTTATTTGTGCATCCAGACATACTGTATATTTTTGTGATTATTTTGATTTTTTAATTTACATGGGGAAACTCATTATTTTTTTAAACTATGTTGCACAAATAATTTTCATTTGAATTGCTGCTGCATCTCACAGTAATTTTGGTATTATTAAGCATTATCAATATGATAATGCACTTAAGCTGATTAAGCAACATGTTTTTATTTTTTCCCACCTCAAGGCAGGAAGTAAAATGTGTTTAGTATTTAGACTGGGTGCAAAATAAGACATGCAGCCATATCAGCGTTGCTTTATACGTTTTATCATAATATGCTTTTGAAATATATTTCATTTCATTGCTTTTATTGCTTTATTATAGATAAAGTATGTTTTGGAGTTGAATGTCATGACAGTGGTAAAGCAACAGCACAGGTGGCCTTGAAGCCAAAATGTGTCATTGTTAAAGCACGAAGTAGGAATAACAGTGACAAAGTCCACGATGCTTTGGTGTTGATTTTTGTATTTTAAAAAAATTGCCTTTATGACTAAAGTAAAATTCAGCTCATGTTTCATGTCATTCTGTTATTCTTTGAGTCACAAAGTATCACTTTCATTCACAGAAGGTGGCCTTTAAAGGGAGGAAACGGTGATAAGCTTGTCATTTGAAGTTCTTGAAAGAAAGTGTGGATCTCAATATCAATTAATAAGCTACTCTACACCCCCAAGCACAATAATGGAGAGTAATCTCAGCACATTGATTATTTAAGCTAAGATAAATAAGATTACCACATGAACATGATGTAATCACAATGATTACAACAATTAACTGTCACACTGTTGCTTTAAAAAATATTATCAAAAGTTAGCCATGTAGAGTCCTGAGGGAACATGTACATCTAATTGCTACCATCTTCTAGAGACCATGGCTGTCAGAATGATGTGTATGGGTTAGAGCCTGTGTGGTGGCTGATGCCAAAAAGTCAGTAAGTCCAGTCTCTCAGTTCTTGATGATTATGTCAGCCCTCCATTCTGGGAAATTACTGGCCCCATTGCCAAGAAAGCAACTTGGGAGAAACCAGGTCCTAAAGTGACAGAGATGAGGACTGTTCCTCTTTTTCACTTCATCACCCATTCCCTCCTCCAGACAACAGTAACAAGTTCCAGGCAATGCGAGGCCAAAAAGGCAGATGTTGAGCAATCTGGGTCTCAATAAAGTGTGTCCCTAGTTTTTAGCTGTAAATGGAGGGGAATTGTAAAGAAATTCTTCTGCTGCCAGTAAAATCCTGACATACTGAGGGTGAAAACTTCCTACATGATGGCAGCAACAAATCATGATCTGTTTTTTTTTTTTTTTTCCTGTGTGCTCAGTCAGGGGACATGGTTTACTGCAGTATTATTCACTAACCATACAGCCTACAAATGGGGGGAAAAAATCATGTTTCCATTTTATGCTACCACAGATCATGACTGTGCAATGATGGAGGCTTAAGAGTGGAATGGAATGGCAAATGAAAAGACCAGTCTCTTTTGCTAAGCCTGACTCCATTGCTGTGGGTGAGACTGAACCTATCTCTGTAAGCGCCTTTCTGCCCACCTGCCACTGAAAGGCAATTGTGTTGATGAGGGTGAGAGCTGAACTCTGCCTGCTGTCAGTCACTAGTCTAAAGGCTAATTCAGTGTGACATTCTCAGTCCATCTATGCAAGCTCAGTCTCTGTTTACTTTGGAAAGCACAACTGCGAGAGAGGCAGCTTTCTCCTCAACATACTTATCATGAAAATTACATGTCACATTTTGCATATAATCACATCGGGTTTTGGTCTTTATTCTGCCCTGTAAGAGCAAGACACAAAAAAACTGTTTTATGGGATGCATTCTCTGCACCTTTCTGATCCTCTTACACTCCACCTTTCACCCCTTGTCTTATTTTTTTTGTTGAAATGACAGTTCTATTACCAATAGGAGTTCAGCTCGATGGAGTGTGGTTCAGGGCCAGGCGTGAGGAAACTAAATTTGCTGTGCAACTTCTGGCTCTGAAGCTAATCCTATCAAATGAGGGAAACAGGATAAGCAGAGCACAATCCAAGGTCTAACACAACCAGTTAGGCAGCTGATACAGATCCCTTACCTTAGCCCACCAGTGGCTGTTGCTGCAGAGCTGATCTGAACTATGCGGCTTACTGTGTCTGTGGCAAAAACCATACACAGTCTTCTCATCTGATATATGCATCATCAGTCATTTGTGTTGCTGTATCTCAGGCATATTCAAGACCAGACGGGATATTTAACCATGAGGACCAACTCTGTTATCACTGATAGGATATAGCACATGTAAGATAATTGTCCTTTTCTGTCTTGCACGGTGTTTTACAAACTATAGCTCATGTAAAATGACAAAAGAGCATTACATGAATTCACAAAAATGAAGTATAAGAGTCATAAACCAAAAAAATGTGGCAGCCAGCTCTACCTTTGCTAGCTATTATATTTTGCACAGACCTGTTTCATGTCAGAGCAGGATTGATCTTCATTTTGCTCTAATGAGTTTGATGCAGATTTGCCCAGCTCAGATAGAGGAAACTTTATAAAATCTACTTGCCATGTCCTCTTGTAAGGCCCCATCAAAGGCCACAAATATTATTGTTCAAAGTCATTGCGGAGGAAGCCTGTGTATCTGCGGCCTCACTAAAGCTGCCAAGCTAGACCACTATCTCCATGGCGATGCTGTATGTTTGCTGTCCAGGAGTACAGTCATAAAAGAGCATGTGTCTGATCATAACTTTCCCCTTATTGTTTATCACCCCATTCCGGACCACAGCCACTATCTCCAGACCTCTACAGTACATGTGACATCCCATATTCCAGCCATGACAGACTGTTAAGGGGCATCTGTGGCAGTTATGCTCACCTGTGGCTTGTACGGTCGGATCATGAATCAGCTATCTCGGCTGTCCTATCACATAGAGGACAAACTTCATCTGCCCCAGCACAAATAAGATTTACACTGATAATGATAAGGCAGGGTTGGCTGACCTCTACAGGCAGGGGCGTTATTATGGGGATACAGGCATACACATCCACTTAGATTGATGGTGGACTGTCTGACAAAGCTTGGGGTAACAAAACCCATCGAGCCTTCAGTGACAGGGTAGTAGATTATAGCAAGTTACTTTGAAAGTAAAACGCGAGAAATCAACCTTTGTGATGTTATGAAGTATGCAGATTAGGGCTGTGCGATTGAGATTTTCCTCTATTGTTTCTATCACTGGCGTTGCAAAAGCCACTTTAGCGCAGTATTTTGCATCACTGAGTCTAGAGCTCTGAGTTTTCTTGAATGCACCATTACTACACGTACACTCAAATGGCAAAGATGGAGAAGCAGGACACAGAACCAAACCCCTCACAACACTCCCATACAGAACAAGGCTGCGTTTCTTTAGTTGTTTAATTTCCTCTTGTTAACTTCTCCTCAGCCCTTGGTAATATGTAACAACAGATGTTATGTGTGGTTTAACAGGTAGAAACACCTGCCAAGTCAAGGAAGTCATGCCGTGATGTTTTCCACGGATGATTGTGATTCATATATCATACAAACGTTCTAAGGCAAGGTATACAACAATAAGTAATGAGACAGACTGGTTGAATCCCCATAGGATTACTGTAATCATATGGATATTGGTTTGTTTACTTACATTTATATCATTCGCCCCTTCTCCAAGTTGACGCTGCCTCAGGAAATAATGGATAACTGCAATGCATTGTGGTTAAAGGAATTCTTCAATGTTTTGTGCAAAATAGCCTTTTCTTGACTTCCCCAGACTGACACAAGATTTTCACCTCTGTGCATCCAGTGGTTCAGTTCTTATGGGCAGCATTTTGTGTTAGCTTGGCATAAAGGCTCAAAGTGTATGGGAGTCATTGACCTGGCTCTGTCAGAGTGAAAACATAAACCTTACAGCAACTGTCATACATACAGTGTGTCGTGTATTTGAAATACATGTCTTGGAATGTAAAAAAAAAAAAAAAAAAAAAAAAAAAAAACTAAAATGAGTCTTTTTAAGAGAGCTGGAGGGAAGTCAACAAGGGCAAGTTAACCACAAATGAAACGCAGCACAGGACTCCAAACCAAGACAAGATGAGGACCTTAAAAACCTAAAAAGGGGGGTACTTCTGCAATTTGGACGTCGTTTGGTTATAAGAAATCTGACACTTACTGGAAAACGGTGCTTTGCAAAGTTTGCCGCAGATGCGTTCCCATGTCAGCCTCCAACACAACACACCGTGAGTGGCAGTGCAGGGAGAGCCAAAAGATGTGAGCTACATGGAAGGCAAGAGCTGAAAGCAAAAGCAAACCTCAGTCCTGTTCAATGTCACTTCCAAATAAAAGGAGAAAAGAGAAAGAGCCTTGTCATTTGTATTTTGCTCACAGAATCATCAAAAAGTAGTCATGCCGCATGTGATTAATTTGTATAGACATTTTTTTTCATCAAATTTACAGAAAACATACTGTGTTGTGCTGTGTCTCTTTATCAAGATATGAAATTATCCATACTTGGATAGAAGATTTTGTCCCTTAAGTTTTTTTTAGGGTTTCCAATTCTGGTTTAATAAACATTAAAGCAAATTCTACAGTGTAATTAAAGATATTCAGTGTATTAGGAATGTTTTCTCTTTATATGCTTTCTTTTATGATGATTACTATATAAGAACAATCACTTTGGTTTACATACTGTGGTTCACTTTTCTTTAAGCCATGTGAAAGCCAGCTGAATCAAATGGAAAAAGTAACGATGTGGCTAAATGTGATCAGTTCAGGGCCAACCATGTGTTCATACAGCAAGCTGCTTGTCAGGTTGGGGACAGAGCGACAGGCTCTAGTTCCATCTGTGTAGTGCTCTTGTACAACAACAGGAAAATGATTTTTATGTTTTTGCTGTTTGCTTTTTGCTTTTCATGACATTATGTTGTTTGGAGCGGTCCAAAATAAAGCTTGGTAGAAATCTTTAATCGAAAACTGACTTGGAAAAAAAAAATGTTTTCAGAGCTTACCAGTGATGATTAATGATTTTTGTTACTATTGCACACGCATCGTTTGAAGGATTTTTATTCATGTGGTCTTTCAGTTAGAAATTATCGCAAACAGGGAAGCTTATTGTCCATTTAACACTTGCCAGGTGGAATTGTCAATCACAAAACCAAATCACGTTTTTAGGGAAACAAGAAACCAAAGTGTGGTAAAATGATTGGTTGTTTGCAAAAGTTTCCCTGTTTTTCATCACTACAGGAAATGGATGGACTTCTGTTGACTTGTTGATTGAATGCAGGCCAAGTTATCCACATGAGAAAGATGATCATCCATCCTGCACCTTCCATACTATAATTACCTTTAATAACAGTATATTTATTAGCCAAGCTCATCTGGAATTTACCATTTTAATTGCTCCATTAATATGTGCGGCATCAGCCCACACAAAAGCCACCACTATCATTATGTGAAGTTATCTTGTTAATGAATGACTCTGCATCGTTTGGAAATTTGCTTTTAATTATTTAATCATTATAAGTTATGCACATGTATAATTTCTGGTCTAATGATGATTACATGTCTCCTCATAAGTCACAACCATCGCTCTTGGTTTAGGGTTAATGTCAGCTGTGGGTTTTCTTCCTCCTCTGCCCATTAAGTTTGTTGTGACTTTTATGGGGCCAAAAACCTGCAGTAACTCCACGCTCACGTTTACCTTCACTGGCGGTGAAGAAAGCCACCGAGAGGACCGGCGCTGTTTTGCAATTTCCCTTTACACAGGGAGATAATGAGGAGGAGGATTTGATTCATTAGCCCATGGAAAGAAGCATACCTTTTTCCCAAAGCGGACAGCCCTTCCACTTCAAAGGGAGTATGGGTCCTTTGATCCAAGACCAGGAGTAGGAGATTGGTAGAATGGTAGAGAACGCCACTGTGATTACTGCGCACTCCACGGCTTCGCCTCTGCCTCAGGACAGCAGCTCTGGAAGATGGATGGCGATCGTCAGCCACTTTAGAAAGATAATGCGATCCAATTCCGAGAGGATTTGGCCCCCAAACTTGCTTGGCCTCGGCTGTCGAGATTAACTTTGTGTCATGTCCTGTGATGTCCACCTTAGGTTTTCCGGCTTCACGTATCTCTTCTCTTTATTTCCTCCATCCCTTTCCCACATTTGATCTATTTTACAGCTGACTGACCTCAACATGTGCAGACATATAGACACACACATGCGCTTGCACACACATGCTCTTTTTTTTTTTCTTTGTGTTGTTCTCTCTTTGAAAAGAATAAGGGCATGATGGCACAGTAATTCAGTTGTTGGTGGTTGTGGTTCTTCTCAGTGTAGCAGTCTCCTTCAATTCAATTACAACAATGTTTCTGCTCTGGTGGAGGCAGGTGCAAAGCTTGTAAAGGCTTGTTTTTATTCCCTGCATCTGACTTATCTCCTCTTCTTTAAAAGATTTCCTCCGGTTCCGGTACAGATATATGCAGCACGATGGGGTGGAGAGAATCCCAATTAATTTAGAGGTTGTTTGTTTGGTCGTCCTCATCAGATCAATTTTATGCAGGAGGGAAACAGGGAAAATCGTTATACAGCTTAAAAGAAACTTAAGTGAATTACTGTAATTATTTAATGCTTGGTCTTGATCAAGCTAAGTGTCTGCACAGGCTCTTATTTATTTCCTTAATAGCTCCCTCATCGTCCAAGGTCCCCCTGTGGACTGTGATAACAGAAATGCTCATGAACAGAAAAAAGTATTTGCACTGTAAAGAAAAGGAGACAGTGTTTGAACTTTTATACTTGAGATCCCCCCACCACCCCAATAAAGCAAATGTCTCAGCATACTGGACAGGCCATAAAAGTGCCCCATCATTTTCTCCACCAGCCTGAGATTCAGTAATTAGTGTGCTCTGAGATGTCTGCTTCCCTTTGGTGGTTATCGAGAGGAGAGGGATTTTTCCGCATGTGTGTCTGAGTGTTTCTGCCTTCCCGGGCCCACAGAAGAGTGTGTGTTCCAGATGTCTCAGCTTGTTCTCGGAGCAGCAGGACAGAGCAGTTATTACACTGCCACCCTGCTACCCCAAAGTCCACAACAACAAAGCCATGAATCCCTGCTGTTCACAAAGGATAGAAATGGAATGAAAGTAGTTAACTCCTGGCCAAAAAAGAGCAGGACGGTTCGGACAATTTCTGCTGCACCACTTTACCACAACTTGTTTTTGGCTGCATGTGAAATTGCATCCTGTCAGCGGGACTTTCATTTGAAGCACTGAGGGGTTTTTTTGGTGGGGGGATTTTTGGTGGTGCTCAAGTCGAAAGTGGTGGATTCAAGTCACTGTCAATGCCACTCGCATGTGGTGCGCACAGCTTGACACTCTTGGAGGGCTACTCTAGTGCCAAGAGGCAAAATGAAGGATGGTCAAAGATTTTGTGAGCCATGACTGTAAGAAAAGCTTTTATTAAAGGGCACTACCTGTGCAAGGACAATGGTTAATCCATTGTTGTGGACTTGGAGTGTGACAGAGGAAAAAAGAATGCAACAATGATAGGCATACAGTTCAATTAAAATAAATAAATAAATAAATATATAAATAAATAAGATCTAGTGCTACATTTGGCAGACCAATTGGAGCTGAACGGAATGCACCTGCTAATTCATATGTTGCACATTCTTACATGGCTGCAATTTAGAAAGCAATTTGTGAGCTCAGTAATTTGTTTACAAGTCAAATGACTTCTAGTTGTAAATGTGCATTGTGAAAAAGTAAAAAAAAAAAAAAAAAAAAAAGGTTGTATGAAAATGGGGGAAAGTGTCACTGGGTAAAGCCTTTTCATTTCGATTGCCTCACTAAAGCAGTATTAAATGACCCAATATAATGTAGCCTGTAACTGTATATAACATGAAAACCTGTTTCATACCTCTATTATTTTAAGAGGGATATACAGATGTGTAGCATAGCCAATCGGGATAATACCTCTGGATGAAAGTTTTTATTTAATGTAATTTCAATTTCACTCTGTGTCCTTGGAGGTCAGTGAATCTCTGTCTAACTCTGCCCCGGGAAGGTAAACTTAATTTACTGCTATATCTCTTTCCACTACCAAGACGCAGCATATCCAATAGTGAACCTCCTAAACATAATCAATTATCTGAGCTCCAATGGCAGAGAATGCAGAATGCTGATAAGACTTTGCAGACTTTTTTTTCTAATGAAGAGAGAAAAGACGATTTGGTTCAATACCCTTGGGGAGTTTTTTTCCCCCTCTCCTGGTAAAAGAGAATTATTCATTGCATCCTCTAAGGGAAAAGTCGATCACTCCCAATAAGTCACCCAGTTGTTGTCCCTTTTCGGTTGTGCTGAATAGGACACTGGGTAACGTCGATTTTATGTCATATGCTTTGCTGTGCTTTTTCTTAAAGGTCTGGCTGTCAGGCTGACAATGAAGCGACTTTGACTTGTGCTGTATTATACACAACTGACACCCAGTGATATTTATCAAGGTGCAGTGAGAGTGTTGAGGTGCTGGCACAGCGATGGCTTGAAATCAGCATAGCGTGTGTTTGCAAAGCACCTTGTCTGTCCCTCCCCACTTCCCCTCCACCTTCAATCCGCTCTTGCTGTCCTGTACTTTGCTTTGCTGCCACCAACAAGGAAGTATCGATAGCCAAATGCTGCGTGTGTGTGTGTGTTTGCAAGTGTGTGGGTGTGTGCGGAATTTGATACCCACAATTACATCCTCTCGGCTGTAATATTTCAGTTGTCATGTTTTTGTAATAAGCATACATTTTGCCACTTGGGTCAAGCTTATGAGTAGCCAACTCCCTAATGCATTCTATTGATCAGGCCAGTCTGGCTGATTTGCATGTGAAGGGCTGGAGCACGGGCATGTTGAAAGCCGCACATAGATAAAGAATGACACTTCCCTGAAGATCAGCTGTATTGATTGTTTGTCTTTTTTCACCGCGCTGTGATGACAACCCCAGGCTCGTCTTGACAAATGCTACACGTTAGGCTGTGCAAACAAATGAAAACAATGGATTAGCCTCCTCTGCCTTTTAATTTTCAACAGTAAAATGATTCAAAGTCATGCTGACCTTTTACAAGCAGCATCTGTGGGGAAACAGAATTTATGTTCCGTGGGGCAGGCTTTATGCCAACACGCTGACTGCTGTTTTTCTACCATTAAACAAGAGTTATGTCACACTTCCCATTTAATCACAGGCTTTTCAGGGGTCTGGGCTGAATCAGAGTGCTCAGCCAATGACTCACTGTGAGGGGGCCATTTGACAGATTACACCTGCAGTCACACTTAAGGGTAATGTTACCCGGCCCTTGGCCGCCAGAGAAAGAGGGCTTAACAATTACATTAAATGTTTTCAATTGACCTTCACAGTAAATGAACAGTATGGCGTGACATAGACCTGGTCAATATAGTGCTTAATACTTACGGAAGCCACAACACACAATATTCCTGTTAGAAAGCTGTTGTAAATCATTATTTCTGCCAAAGTAATGTTTGCCATCATTGTATTAAGTGCACTCAAACACATTGTCTTACCCTCATTGAAGTCAGATTTTATATCCTGAAATTACGCGGGCCAGAGTGTTTTCTCAAGGGTATATGAGCAGCTTCGAGGGCAAACTTGACTGTTTCATGGTCCAGTGGCATATTGTAAGCTCTGCTCCACTGCCTGGAAGAGTCTTGGAGTCATCCGGACAGGAGAGTGACGGAGTGCGAAGCAGAAACCTGTTTAACACTTCATCATCACTGTCGTAGACGTCCAGAAGGAGCCAAGCACTTCACCACATACAGGGAGAAAGAAAAGAGTCCCGGCAAGGTTGATCACTCCTGTGAAATTAGAAATACTTTAGGCCTAAATGGCCACCAAGTGTGTTTGGGTTTGTAATTATCTGAAACCGCTCACTCCCCTCTTTTCCTTTTTCCAGCATAATTCTGCATTAATGTACCCACAACGCATATGTACTGCTCAAATTTGTCAAAGTGATATTGAATATTTGGTCAAATCTCATGCCAATGGATAGACTACAAGACTCCATTTCATGCGCTGTTAGATTTAAAGACTATTTTGTGAGATCCAGGAAGATGTACACATAGTATTAAGTTGGATTATATTACACAAACCATTGTTGTAATAGCAGTGAACTGGCTCTATCATTTTATAACTGGCTTGATAATGGATAACTCATGATGCACTTATATTTCATGAAATGTCCTCCAGTGTGCTCCTAATACATCTGTTAACAGGAATCAACACTGTTTTTGTGATCTATCTATCCCTCTCTATACAGATAGATATATAGATAGATAGTTTGTTTCATATTTTAAGGGATGTCAAAATAGTTATGATAATGATAATAACTTTTCGTATTGGTATTGGTAAGCATTTTACAATTGTGTGGTTGTGTGAGTCTTTGATTGTTATAAAACTCTGTAGAAACTTTAATATATATTTGATAATGACACCCTTGCTTTGAAAGGCCTTTTTTAACCTTTCACCTCAAAAATTCAGATTCATGTATGAGGCAGGGCAAGTTCCTGGCCTTATTTTAGATAATAAGTGCACTATATGCATTTACTGCCCCTGCCATTTTTACTCATCCAAGGATGTGACCCAGACGGCAAGCTGAATGTTCCATTTAGTAATGGGAATGGAATAGCAAATGCCTACCTCCTGGCACAGAGCCTGCCTCTTGTCTCTGTGTGTCTCACTGTGTGTGTGTGCATGAGTGTGTGTGTGTTTGTGTGTGTATGCATGTACAAGCATGTATCCATGGTTGTCTGGTTGCATGCATGTGAGTGTAAGTGAGCCGGATGGGTGAAGAGGATAAGAGGGGCAAGAGAGTGGGGGGGTTAAAGAGGAAGACAGGAAGTAATGGAGATACTGACTCACATTCCCCGAGTGTGTGGAAGGACAGAGGGACTGGCACTGATAGTGCCGCTGTTAAGGCCACATGGGGTGAGGGATAAAGACTAGCTTTGTGAAACTCTGACAATAGCTACCCAGCAAAGCTTCTGCCCTGGAAAGTATCATTTTCAGGCTTTGCTGTGAAATCTAGTTCAGCCCCCTCTGTGAAGTGGCTGTGTAAGAACTGTGTTATTAGCAATTTAGCCCATGAATTCGCTTCCCTTTTTTTCTGAACGTTGCCTCATCATGCCAGAACACAATCTCTGTAGGGGTTTAATGTGTTTATGGGACATTTTAAGATACACTAGAGCCAGCGGCAGCTGCGCATAGCCAACTTGCAATAAATGCTGGCTTTACCTTGTATGAGAATTTGCAAATGTTGGAACATGAAGCACCATAAAAAGTTAAGAGCTTATTCAAATGATATTTTCACATCAAAGCCATATACTGTGTTCAGTAGTTAAATAGGAAGATGAGGATTTTTCAGATTAAATTTATTTATGATACTCATGATTCTCACGATGAGCTTACTTGGTTTGGGCTGTGTGTGTGTGTGTGTGTGTGGTGTGTGAGCGTGTATTTTTTTGTGTGAGTGTGTGATCAGAGCAGAACAGCGGGATGTTATTGAACATTTACCAATAAGAATTCTCTTAGAGCCTCACCACAGCTCTCATGGTGCATTAGTGGAGAGATGTGTGATACTGGAAAATAAACTAAATCACTTTTGCAAGATTTCATAGTGTGTTAGTGCACATGGCAGATTTTGCTTAGTGATTAGGGATCTTGAAAATATTTAGGAAGGCCCAGCTAAATATACAGCCAAGGAGACGTTCTCATACCTTACCTAACCAAGTGTGAAATAGCTTTGGCTAAGTAAGGGGACAACCATTAATACTGATAAAAATGGGACTAGGTGCTCTCAAGGTGGAATGTGAGTTCCCACTAAGTAAGTGATTTATGTCACCTTCAACTGAGGAAAAAAAGGAAAGAAAGAAATTGGCACCTAGGAAAAGAGATGGTTCATACACTTGTGCATGCACACACACACACACACCTTCATTCGCTTACCGTACCAATACACTAGAAGCTGCAGTCATAACATTGTGTAACTTTGCATGCAGTATTACAAAAATACAACATTTTAAAATCACAGTTTCCAAGTCGGTGATAATGACACCAGAGCTAGCGAGTCAAATATTCTTTGGTTCGCTTCCCATAAATCAAGATTTAATTTTAACAGCGCATTTTACCACAGCTCTATAATTTTTAAGAGCCAGATTTATGTCAGTTAATTGGAGGTGAGATATGATATCAGATTTTGTTGTGGTGTAGTTAATTTCCTTTTCTATAAATCATGTCTGATGTTTATTTAGGAGTTATCTAATTAAGTAAAAGTTGTGCCATTGCAAAACTTACGCTATAAATCTGATGTTTCTTCGTTTTTTCACCCTACTCCTTCATGTGTGGAGATGAATTTTGATGATGACTTTACATGATGGGCGGATGAGCTGCAGGGTTCTTCATCTCTAGAGGCCTTTCAGGCGATGGAACCTGGCAGCAGGTCCCAACCCAGTCCTCAAGGACCCTCTGTCCTGTAAGTGTTCCAGCTCTACCCCTGCACTCCTGACTCAATGATACACTTTCATTGCCTGCTCTGTTCAGGTAGATCTGTTTCAACTGCTCGGCCAATCAGTATTAAGCTTGTAATTGGATCAGGTGCACAACAGTAGAGCTGGAACAAACACGTAGAGGACATGGAGTCCTTGAGGAATGGGCTGGGAAAGCAACCTCTGGCAGCCATATTGGAGGGCCGCGGCTCTCAGCATCAGTGACTGAGAATGGCTCAGTTCATTTCTAAGCCTGTTATCACAGAGGAACTCACAATTGAACATGGCTTCACCCTGATTTCAACTATTTCTCTTTAGTCGGTGTGCATTTTGGATGTGACGTGTTATCAGGCGCTTCCTTGGGCACGTTATTTTGAACATGGGTCTACTTTAGCTATGTTGCACTGTATCAGCAGCACTAATAAACTGTTAATCCTCCTTTTCAAAACACACATCGCCGGCTCTTTCTCTGGTGTGTGATTTTCAGCCGAACAATCCCCATTATCTAGGTAGCAAGTATCAAGGAGAGTGATGTTCACTGCACTTAGTGCTCGCCTTGCATTTTAGCAGCAACAACAAAACAAAACAAAACCATGTCCTGTCTTATCACCAAGTTGTCTTAAAATATAGAAGATATTTTTTCCTGTGCTATTCACACTTTGTTTAGATATTGTCAGCTTGTTAGCATCTTGTCAGGTAACTATCAGACCTAAGTTATGCTTGTCATTAGGATAAAATCTGCATGCGATCCACATAAGGATCATTGTATCACATTTTTTTGCACTGGCATCTGTGTCCTCTGCATTTTGTCCACATTGTCATCACATCTCAGTTTTTGTGTGCACAATACAACATGCTTTTCCTCAGTAACTCTCTACCAAGAGGTGTGTTGAGTATGTTTACACTCCTTGTGATGACATGCCCTGAGGGTTGATACTTTGTCACTAGTGTGAACACACTGTTTTCACCTGGCTGGATGTGAATCTGATCATAATTGGGTGTGATCTGTCAGATCAAATCACATTTTGTGTGCTGTGCCTGTATTTACAGGGTGTTTTCACAAGATTTACAGGTTGTTGTGTTTACCTTGTCCGGATGTCCTGATCCAGATTGTTTAATCAGGTATGGAGTCTGAAGTGTAGTTTGTAAAGTCAGCTCAGTTAACCCAAATAAATATTTTTTTTCTGTGGGGCGTGGCAAGGATTTTGTTGGCTAGATAAATAGCCACAGCTAATTTAGCAAAGCAAATAATGTTAAGATTAAATGAGATCAAAATGATATCCGATCACAATGCAAACAGAATGTTGATGACGAGAACACATAAATGTAAGTTGTAAGGGATTGATAGGATTATTCATTATCCTGACAGCATATCGAGATGCATATCAGATCTTATACAAGATGCAAATGAGTTCTTGGGGTGTTGTGGAATTGACAGGGGTTGAAAGCAGCACAGTTTACTGTGTCACGGCAGTCTAAATTTGGAAGCAAATCTTTCTAATCAGCAGGGTTTGACTTTTCTGTGTCTCCCCAAGAGAAAATTTCAAAATATCATCCATCAAACTTTGAAATTTGATTGCTTTCAAAGACAAAAAAAGAGACCGCAGAGACATGAATACACTGTATGTGTTCATACATAAAGTTCACAGTCGCTCATTTCATACAAAGGAGAGGAGTGGTACTTAACCTCCGTTCTGTCTGGCTGTGCTTACGCAGGGTGTCTGGTAGACTGAGCAGGTGGATCAGGAGCACCTGGAGCCAGTGCACTGCCAGCCTTAACATCACTGCGTTTTCCATGGAGGACATTAAAATACAGTGCCTGTTACCATCTGTTGACTAGTGTCCAGCAGTAGTTCACATAGCATCCCAGCAGTTTTACATATGTCTTGTATCTACCTAGATGATCTAACATGTATATCCTGTGACAATTATACTGTAAAAAAAAACTCGATATGATGATAAGCAGCAATTTGATTACATTTGAGTAACAAATATAGGAAAAAATAAATAAATATAAAGACGGCAGCATGTTTACTGTGATGGATTACTTTTCCCAGTTTTTTCAGGTCTGTGAAATGTATTTATGTTTTTTTCATACCAGAGGAAAATAAATGGCCTTTGAATGGTTTGACATCTAGCTACAGAAGACTGCATCTGGACACCACTAAGAAATAGGAAAATGACAGACATAACCCAAAGGATTTCCACTGCAAGGTGATCAGATCATCATCAACTCACATTAATACTGATTAATGGTTAATTAAATGTACATGTCATCACCACCAAAGTGCTGCTGGACTGTATAGACTGTACACCTTTTGTTTCTGGCAGCAGCGATCACCGCTGGCATTCAGGCTATGTTCTCTCTCATAATCATGACACCTAAGGAAAATCACTGTTTGAAAATTGCAATCACGAACAAAGAGAAAGCTTTGGAAGTTATGACCTCAGGAAACCCTGGGCAGCAATTTTTCCTGCTATAAAAAAGTCAAAATCTTCCACCAAAATCAATTCCATTGAATTGTGTTTCACATTCTAAAGTCTCCGTAATCTCCTCAGCCATTCCTCAGTGATTTTTATGATGATGCTATCGTAGCTGCAGTCAGCAGGGCCATCAACTATTCAGGCAGGCACTGAGCTGAAAAATACACAAACTATTACAAGGCTCCCTTCCTAATGTATACTCCCAAATTACATTACCTTATCAGGTGCTTTAAGTAGGACATGTTTCTATGGGTTTTTTCCATTTGGGAACATTAAACTGATTCAAAAGCTACTAGAGGCTGAAGTCCCCTGTTTCTTTACATAATGCCCTCTAGTGGTATTCATTAAGTCAGGAGTATTTATTAGCAACAGTGACTCCATTCAGGTAGGCAGCAAGGCAGACTATCAGCACTTGCTCTCCAAATTAGGAACCTTAGCAGCTGCCCGTGATTACTGCAGATCTGTCCACAAGATTGTTTCTCCATTCGATTCCTCTAAAGAAATGCTTGTTTACCTTAACTTACCTTTAACTGGATTTTCTCCCAAATGAACAAGCTCTAAAGGCAAAATGGCTCAAGAGCGAAATGGCATAATAGGAAAAGTAAGTTTTTCACTTGTTACTATCAAGCTGTATGATATAGTAATGAAACAAATAGGGTATGACAAGGTTTGTGTGAATGCTATTACACACACGCAGATATGTACATGTATTCAAACACACTAACATACAGTACTGCACTACACGCAGAGAGAGAGAGAGGCAGAGAGAGAGAGAGAAAGAGAGAGAGAATGCTGCAGATCTTTTTGTGCACCTGTGGTCTATAATCTCAAAGAATGTAGCTGTTGAGCATCGTCCTGATTCAATCACTTGTACTCGATCAGTGTCAAATGACAGCAGTAGATGTTCAAGGTAAGTCTATTAGAGCCTGCATGTATGTAAGCACTGATGCTCAGTCCTGAAATCCAGTTTTCTTGATTCTTTTTTCCTTTTTTTTTCTTTGCAGTACAGTTGCGATATCCCTCCCTTGCATCATTATCATAACATGAGATTTCTGAGTGTCTGCACAGAGAATATGTCCTGGGTTTGTCACCTTCCTAATTGGCCAAATGAACGTGTGGTACATGCCTGTGGATCTGCTTTATTAGCCTAATCAGGTCTCAGGTGGCTTGACCCCAGCATAAGAACTATCTCATCTCAAGTTGTTAATAAGGCCCTTGGTTGAGAGGCTGCAGCACTATAGCATGGCAACAGTCTAACTATGTGGCAATGCGGTGAACACTGTATGTGTTTCAGTAGGGGATATGTGAACACATGCTTGTCCACGTGTGTTACTGTATATTCTTTGACTTTTATGACTAGTATGTGTGGGTGGTAAGCAAGTAATGTCAGAAAAAGGCATGTAACAGCATGAGGCACTTGTATGACATTGTCAACGGAGGTATTGAAATGCACCATTATGTGAGAAATGTTCTCTCTAGTCAAGGCTGCACCAGTGACCCTGGGCAATGGGTGTAAGACAAAGGACCCTGCACTATCCACAGGATCTGACACACTGATTTGCTATGACTTTGTATGTACCTTTGCATTCCACAACACAAGGAAGAAACCAGAGAAGCCAATAGGTAAACATGCACACAGATACACATAGATGCACTTAAGGCTTGCTCTTGACATACACCTTCATCGTTTGGATGTGTTGGACGATATAGACTGAGAGCCGTCATATCTGAAGCATCCATATGTGTAAATGCCACTGGTTTCTGACTGGCTGTGTTGGAGCCAGTGTGTTTGCATTTGCCATCATAGTATCATTTCTTTGGAGCCAGAGCAGCCAGAAGGAGGCAAATGGTGGAGCCATGGTGAAGAAGTGGAATAAATAATAGCAGGCAAACTATTGTAAAAGTAGATTTAGTAGGAGAAAAAAAGAGAGCAGAATCCTGTGAAGGTCTGTTAGTACACTTTTTTTTTATTGTTCTATTTGTTAAGGATCGTGCATGTTAATTAACATTGTTAACAGCAAAAAAGAATAATGTACTTGAAGTGTGATAATTAACCAGCATGGACGATCAGTTATATACATCAAGAAAAATGACATGTCTCACAAGAACGCACACTTTACAGTCACGATTCTGTCAGGATAGAACAGACACATGCTTACTTTCATTTTTATTCCAAGTCAGTGATGCCAAGGCAACCTGTCAATCACAGAGCATACGCAACCTGAAATAACCTCATGTCAGATCCTCTCAGTGGCAATGTTAAGAGGATATGATGTGGTAACATTTTTTTTTCCCACCGTAACAGGACACAGCAGAAAAAGTGAAATTAGATACCAAGAACATAATATCTTTTGGGGGGAGAAAGACTTTATGTGTGTATTTATTTATTTAGTTTTATTTATTTATTTTTGCAAGAATTTGGGTTGTGGTTCCACTGACTTGCAAGAGCCGTCTCTGCCAACATTTCTGCATCTCGGCTTCAAAACCAGGCCACTTGGTAAATACCTGCCTTGAAAAACAGCCTACCCTGAGAATTGTCAAATAGAGCTGAGAATGGTACACTTAGTCTGCCAAGTCTCACAGGAATATCTCCGATGTCCTAAATCCCCTGGCACACAGGAAGTGATGTGTTTTACGTTTCTGGCAGCACCATACATATAATCATCATAAATTGAATTGCTCTATGGCACTAACCCAATGTAATAATGTCCTCTTCAATGCAAACAGTAACCTATTAATATAACAGAACACAATTAACATTATATTTTTAGTGATATCCTCTGAACTAATGGCTTTGTATGATATAAATTTCTTTTCTTTCACCCTCTCGTCAGGACAAGTAGAAGTAAAGGTGGGAAACTAGGGATAATGAATGCACCCTTCCCCTGTGCCTGAGAAAAAGAGACCAAACTCTGGTATCCTCCTAGGTTAGTAGCTCGCAAATGAAAGAAAATCAAACGCTTCTTTTTCCCTGTAATGGCTCAAATAGGCCTAAATAGGCTGCAAATTTTTAGACTGTGTCTCTTCCCTGATGAACCCAAATCGCTCTAAATCACACTAAATCGCAAAGTGCACCAAATGCCAAGAACATGCCGATGTTTCAGGAACCCTCAGTCGCTGTTGTAAGTAATGGTTCTCAAGTGTGTGTCTCTAGCGGGGATGAAAAGATTCAGCACCTTGGACAGAGGCTGCAGCCACACCCACGCAAGAGTCAGTGGACTTCACAGGGTTCACTGAAGAGGGAATGCCAGTGATCCACTTTCAAACTTTTGCATGTTCAAGACCCCCAAGTTGACTTTCATGAATCTATGGCCCCCAATTTGACATGATTTTGTCCCGTTGTCCCTGATGGGAACAAATATTTCAGTTAAACATGAAATTGTTTAGGTGCCATACTTTCGTGCAGGTGTAATGAAAGATTTACCCCTGGGGCTTCATGAACCCCACTTTTTAAAACCTGTGCACGAGGTATGTGTTCAGTATGATCAGAATTATGTCCATCATTTTAACTTGTCCACCCTTTTTGCCTCCACAATCATTAGAATACCTAACAATAGCTGCAATTTTGAAACGCAAAATGACAGCATTTTTTTTTTTTTTTTTTTTTTTTAGTGTTACACATCCGCCTAGTCCTCGAGAATGATAATACATGCAACCTGCAGGCGAAATTTCCAATATGATAGCCTATTTTATGTCAAACTGGCAAAAATAGCAGTTTGACAAATGTGTGAATCTGTTTCATAACTACCACTGGGAGCAAGCAAAACAAACTTGGCTCTCCATTGGGCTTAAATAAGCAGAATAAGCACTCTGCTGAATAGGCTGCTGTAGCCTCCGTGCAGTGGATTTTCCTGAAAGTTAGTCTCAGACTGTTTGCAATTGCATAAATAATGTTATGATCAAATTGGGGCATCTGGAAATTTCCTAAGGGTCTTGGCAAATGATGTGATCCACTTGGGTCCATGTGACAATTCTGCTATTAAGCCTCGGATTAAGCCATTTGTCAAGGAAGCTGTTTACGTATGCAGATGCCAGACATTTCTAAGAAGACAGCTATCGACATTGCGATTTATTTGGACACAAAATAAATCTTGTATGGTGCAGGTCTTCTTTACACTTTAATCCAACTACAGACAGGTAACAAAAAACAACAACACAAGCTACCAGAACAGCAAGATATTCCCTCATTTGGTGTTTAGATGATGGTGGTGTAGAGTGCTGTCTTCCATAGGTGTTCAGCTGGGTTGGGTTCTGGTGACTGTGAAGGCCGTAGCATCACAACTTGCATCATTTTCATCCTCACCACACCATTCAGTGAGCCCTCATTCTGTGTATTTATTGGAGCAGATGTATTTATGTTTTTCTTTTCATTGCTCACCCATCTGTATGCGAATACTGTGTTACGAACTCGGGTCAGAGGGAAGCAACATAAAGGATGTCAGACACAGTACTGACATGTAAAAGATAATGAGGTTTTATCGTGAAGCAAAAGTAACAAGAGAGGTGCCCTGCAAATGTTTGCAATCACCCAGTAATGACTGGAGGTGTGTTGCCTTACCATGCATGAATAGTGGACATAACAGCTACATGAACACTGACACACTTAAATGTTACATGTCGCTATATTGTATGTGTCTAGCTCCTGTGACTCCATTCTAAGTCTATGCAAACTCTAGGTATGTCTGTAATCTCAGAGGTTTGGTCAGAGCTCAAAAGTATTGTTCTGATGCTTGATAGACATTGCAGTTACTTGTTCTATAGCAAGTTATCAGTCATGGACTGTCATATACTGCATACACAAACACACACACACACACATGCCCACACACATACACAACCTTCATCTTGTTTATATCCTGTTCTACAGCGCTGTCCACTAAGCAGCAACCTTCCAGATAGTCTGCCCCTGGCACAGACTGGCCCCCTGTCCCTGCTGCCCTGCCTTCTCCCTGCCTGCCTGTAGGCCAGGCCTTTCCCAGCCATGTGCAGCTGTCTCACACGCCTCCTAGCAACAGCTGTCTCTCCTCTGCATGTGGCCCCAGCTGCCTCATAAACACCCCCCTGCAGAGAGACAAGTAGAGAGACAGGTAGGCAGAGAAACACCCTCACTTGCAGAAACATGCAGGCGCATTTATACGCACCCCTGCTACTCCCACACACATACCCGATGGAAAATATACTCAAGCAATCATGCACACAAATACACATACAACCACACACAGTCTGCTTCAGCTCCTGATGCTCCTGTATATCCCTAAATGAAAACATCTGTCGGGGTGTGTGATGAATGCTCTCAGCACCAGCAAAAAGGCTAGCGGTTATCGACCATCACATAGAAGTGGCAGTCTCATACCAGTGAAGACATCACAGCTATGCCTTTACACAGGTTATGTGCCATATTGATGCAAATGTCAGGCAGTTTTAATTGAAATGCCTCTGCAGTGATTAAATTGTACAGACCTTAACATTTATGCACTGTAACACTACACATGATCAGGCATTCTGCTCCTGTGTTTGTGTGGTGTGTTGCATAGGGGGCGAGCATGGTGTTGATAATTGACAGTTAGATTTGACCAGCATAGCAACCACTCCCGGGGTGTCAGGAGATATTTCCCGTGTGCTCCAATTTCATATTTTCATTTCGCTGTCTCATATTGACAAAATGCAATAGATGCTGACACGCATCAATATTCCTCGCTCCAGTAACGAAGGAGGAAAAATGAGCTGCCGGGAGCCAAGGGGGGCTTGCCGTGTAGCAGTACAGAAATAGGAGGGGAGGGAAAAAAAAAAAAACACACAAACAACAACAGACCATTACTGTAGCTACTGCATCCCAAAATTGTTTATGGGTTACAGCATCAATTTTATGTATGGTTGGAATATTGAAGGTAAAGTTGGATACAGCTGGTGAGAAATGAACAGCAAACATTTACGTGTTCAGTGTTTCATACCTTATCTTTTTCCTTGCAGAAACATCTTACTTAAACATTTTATGCACTAGCCACACAGTTTGACCTGGTTGAGTAGCACAATTAGGGTGTTTTTCAGTTGGATTCAACTATATGGCTTTACTTTTTTAAGTTGCATAAAATGCCAGTGCTCTAATGTTACATCTCTGATTTCATGAGCTTAGAAATGTACAGGTCGAAGACGCTTAATTGGTATTCCATAATGACAACAACCTCATGAATGTGACATGCCTACTGTCTGCCATCGACAAACGACTAGCGATGGAGCCAAATTATCTCTGCCTCAGATACTGAAAAACACATTTGGCTCGCTGCCGTTAGAGAGTGAGTCAATACTTAAAGCATGCTTGACTTTAATACCTGTCATGCTATGATTGAGCAATCTGAAAGACGTGCAGTTTGGAGGAGGCACTGTGCTGTTGTTATCCATTTAATAGGCATCGAGCCTTGGTAGTCAGATTGATGGACCGCTTATATAAAACAGTAATTTAGTCTGTTGCTGACCACTGTCAAGAGGATAGCAAACATGAATAGGTCATCAAAGTTTATTAGTGGGCCACAGGCTCCTCGCTCTCACACCCCCCCAAAAAGTTTAAATCTATGCCAAGTTCATCGAGGGTGCTAGTAACTGTGGAGTGAACTGTATGTCAGAAGCAAAGTGATGAGAAATACTGTTGCACCATGTTTGTTGACAATGTTAACAAATGTTCATTTATCGCCAGCTGCAGTGTTCACTGCTAACGTAACGTTTACCCAATGTCCCCTCAGGGATCAATAAAGTACTTCTGATTCTGAATCTGATTCTGTAAACTTGCCAACATGGATGCTATCCACAGATCAAGCCACATAAAAAAACGAAAATAAAAACTGTAAAAAGTAGAAAGTCAAAGACCTCGGGCAACTTAAGATTGAAACGTCTGTGGTCTGTGACCAACAGAAAGCTGAAGTGGGCTGTGCTGTTTGAAAAGCACGATCAACTTCTACCCTGCAACAAGTTATTTTCAGTTTTATGTGAGCAACCGACCGGTACAGCATGAAGAAATCCACAGCATAATACACTGCCTAATACCTATTGCCTGCGCTGTGCTGTATAACAGCTACAGCTATTAAGTGGAATTGTCAGGGAATGCTGAATGGCATTCTTCAAGAGACAGGTTGTCCGGGCATTTCTATTTTGAAATACGATACCATTTTCAAACTACACATTTCTCTGACTGGATTTGCCAACTAGATCACTGTATGCTACAGTATAGCTTAGCTGAAGATTACTCCTCAAAGAAAAAGTAATATACTATCAGAACTGACCTTGGGGGCTAAAAACTACCCCCCAAAATATAAGCCTACGCATCGGGATACTTTTCTCAACATTCATACTTTTCACTTTCACACCTTTATGAAGTCGTGCAGGATAACAATCAGGTGGAAATATTTCAATTTCATGTCAGTTCAATGTTATGCTTGTTTTGATTAATTTGAGCTAGTCGCTATGTAACCGACTGAAAAAGATCATTTTCTGTACCTTCAGTCCTGTCTCTGAGCTTCTTCATGCCAGATCTGCAAAAGAAAAGAATGTTTGCTTTGTGTGTGTGTGTGTGTGTGTGTGTGTGTGTGTGTGTGTGTGTGTGTGTGTGTGTGTTTGTCTGAAAATTGTGGCAAATTGACCAGATGGCATCTAAACCAATGAAAATCGGCATCTTTGCTAAGTAATTTAAGTCATCTTGGGCCATGGAATTAGAATTGTTCACACACACTCACACACACAAAGCCACCGTTGCTGACCAGTGGTTGACAAAATGAATCAAAGAGCTCAGAACCAAGCTGTTTGTGTTTGAGGTCGTTTTCCAGACAGCGTAAGTGTTGAGCACAGCGGACAAGCTCAGCTGTGCAAGTTACCACCTCCAAACTATCCGTGCTCAGCTTTTGATATACTGTTGGGCATTAAACTAAAACACGTTCTCCATGATTGTTTTACTAGAGTGTATAGTACTTCCCGACAACACCCATATGCCTGACTCAAATCCTTTAATAATCAAGATCATAAAAATTACAATTCTGTGCTGTGCAAAACTCGCTGTTTGTCAAAATGCTGAAAAATACATTGATATGGAACAATCAAATTAAATTCTGAGGTTTTTGACAGGATTTTTTTTTATTATTATGTGAACGTGGTGGAGTGATCAGTTTCAGTTTATTTGCCGCTTGGAGGTTTATACTGAACCTCAGCAGCCCTTGTGACAGTGTACACAACCTCCAGGGATCTCTTCCGATGTCAAGCTTGTGACAAAGGTTGTTTTTCTGGTGGCCGTGTCATTTTCTCCTTACGATGATGTGTCCTGCCACACACTCACATACACACACACACAGACAGTTATAACCCGCAATAATGATTAGTGCTCCACAGTGCAGGAATGCTGTCATCACCCAAACACCAGGCAGGGCTGTATCCTGCAGTGTGTGATGCCAGTAATCAACCAACCAGTGGGTCAGATAGACACCAATCAGCCATAGACTCGGTCTCACCCAGCATGACTGCCCATATCAGAGATGGCCGGTGCCACCTACAGAGTACCATCTGCTCGACATTTCATCTCAAAGTGCCTTTACCATCTATCTGCCAGCTTGGTGGAGACTTGGGGGGGGATTGCTGGGGAGTTAGGCAGTCCTCAGTTGGATTATGTGAGTTTTTTGGTGTGAGGGAGCATATTTCTGTCCAGGTCACCTTAAAGATGCATCATAGTCTCTTTCTTTTATTATTTTTTTTCTTTTTTTCTCTCTCTCTCTCTCTCTTTTTTTTTTTTTTTTTTTTTACCTCCAATAGGACTAACTGACCCTGTCATGTTGCACGAATATCAGGATTATTTCACTCTGTCACTCCAAAGATTATTTTCTCAATGCAAATTTCACTCTGACTCAAACTACATATTGCATATTTATTGCTGATTTATCTTTCAGTGTGAATTAAGGTTTAACTGTAAATATAGAACAGTTTCTGAATAACATTTTTAAAATTTCAGCCTTTACTTGCATCTTTTTTTTAGATAAAGATCTCACCATAATATGCATGAGGTCTTCAACAGTTGGGTAATACTTCAACATAATTACAATAAAAGAGGACATTGTGCCTGTTTGGAAGGTCGAGGTCTATAAACACCACTTTACCTACAGTATTTTATTTTATTTTAATAAGTATTGTAAGCATATATCAGGTACTGCATTGTCATAACAGCATAGCCTTTAGTATATGCTGGGAACTGAAGTTTTTCCTTAAATTTAGAAATTCATGTAATTCCAAATTATTGTCAAACTCACCAAATGTTGTTCTTCCTTATCAAAATACAGGTGTGGAAGAGGGAAATGCTGTCTCTTTACATTAAGCACCTTCCCTTGAGTAAATGGGCCTTCCTGTTTGGTCTCTTACTTTTTTGTTGCTATCAAATTGACTAATTCCACTGTGGCTTGGAATTGACATCATTAACTATATTTACCTTTTTGAAATTTCAAACAACCATGCTATCTCTTTCATATGGCCCTTGGAGTCCTAACATTAAAGAGTTCCAACCAGAGTGAGTCATCAAGCCCAAGCTTAGAAGGCACTAACTTTGTGCACCTGAAGAAAAGCCAGGACTGGATCCAGAATCAAAGTTAATGGCTTCATCTGTTCATACTATACACCCGGGGGGTCTGACTCATTAAAGTGTAGCCCACGAAAGACCATTTCAAACAGCAATAGCAGTTAAAAGGCATTTCATACACTCTGCGAATCATCTTAAGTTGTGTGTGTGTGTGTGTGTGTGTGTGTGTACATTTTGCGAGTGTGTTTGCACAGTGAGGAGATAATTGATTTTTACTGTAGCTATGGTTTTGCCACATCATACCGTGACATTCATTATCATCTCCATGATTCTGACTGGGGTGAGAGTGTGTTGTATAAATCCAATCAGCACGCAGTAACAATTGTAACTGGCTGACATGTTCCATTGTGGTGCAAATTGTATTTTTTTTTTTTTTTTTGCCAAACCTACAGCAGTGTCCTGCAGAGGAATAACTCAGCCTGTTGGCGGCCTTGACACAGGAACCCTTAGATCCATCATGCCATATCTTTGCCTTAGGGTGCTTTGTTACGTTTTAGGGGCCTGCTCTCGGGCGAAGATAAATGCTGTAAACACTGCTTTATGAATGAATAAAATCCCCTTGCGCAGACACTGCTCCATGGCCCACCGTTAATAAACTGATTCATGGCGTAATCCACTCTCTCAAGCGTGCATAGCCCCTTTTTATGCCCCCTATTTATGTTTGCTGTTATTTCAGAGAGTCAGCTGAAAGGAACCACCAGAGGAAGAAGATAAATCACATTTCCCTGCTTTAATTTATGGAGGTGAGCTAGCGTTATATGAGCAATTTCTATCCCACCAAACACCATGGGTGAGGAGCAGTGAAGGGAAACCTGAAAGAGAAGTCCAAGTCAGGCACAGCATCCTTCTCAATAACCTAGAAGCAGGAAAGTGAGTGAGTTCATTACAAACCTCATTGTCCGTAACCATGACGGAAAAGAAAAGTTAGTCCAAAATCGGAGAATATATTACACTTGGGTCCCCAAAAGGAGCATGCCTTTCATCATACTTATCCAGTTACGAGAAATTGTGGCCATTCTTTTTTTCATACAGTTTAATCTATTTTTTTAGGAGTATCATAATTTTTAGAGCTACTTCCAGGGGAAACGGCTTTGCCAAATTCGTCACAACAGATTTCGATTTAATAAATCATCATACTGTGAAACTTAAATATCTAATCTCAGTTACACTTCTTCTTTCGATGGAAAAATATACTGTTTGTGATACGGAAGCTTTATTGTGTGTGTTCCACAGACTAAAGCATAGACTGACATCATTTTGATATTCTCGCCTATCTTGCAGTGCATAGCCAATGTATTCAGCCAAGAACAAGGTGTAAAACTGCATTTTCCAGCCACACTTTTTCCTAATAATGCAAGATCAAAGTGTTGGCTAAAGTTCAATAATTCATTTTCTGTACCTGCTTATTCTTTTTCAGGTTGACGGCAGGGCTGGAGCCTGTCCCAGCATGCATTGAGCAGAAGGTAAGGGAACTAACCAGAACAGTGATGCCAGTCCATCACAAGGCTACCACAGATAGGCATACATTCACATTCCTACCTGTGGGCGATTTAAAGTTTCTGAAACACCTGACTTGAATGTTGTTGGAATATGGGGAGAAACTGGAGCACTCAGAGGAAACTGGTGCAAAAATGTGGAGAACATGCAAATTCCAGGGTGTGCCCAGCAATCAAACCTAGGTCCAAAAATGTCTATATTATTTTGCAATTAGTAAAAAAATAAAAATAAAGCAATAATACAGTACATGTTAGACATCTTGTGCACACGCTCACACACAAAGATACTAGTACACACAGAGGTCTGTGAGGATGAGTGAAACAGGTGAGTGCATACTCGCTGACTCCCGCTCAGAGACAGATTTGATATGCAAATAATAGCGATCTGTGGTCCAGATCTGACCGAGTGGCCATCTGTTAGGAAACCACAGAGAAGCTGGACGAGGGAGACCTCCAGCAGCAGTCCCTCTGCTGTCTGGCCTGCCTTTCCTGTTTTATCCCTTCACCTCTGCATGCTCCTCTCACAGACCACTCGCTGACAGAATACTGTTATTAGCATACCACGTGTCTTGACTCAGCATCACAGAGTGCGTCAGAAGGTGCATTAGTTAGTCCAAAACAAGCTGGGATCAGTATGGACACACACATGCACATTTGACACCTTATTTTAAACAAGGCAGCAATAAACACATCCCCCATAAATTCTGCAGTCCCTCCTCTTGTCTACTCAATAACAAATATGTCCCCTTGTTTTGACCTGTAATTGTGGTGCACCCCTGAGTCATTTTGTTTCATTTTAAAAATGCTGGAGTGCAGTGCTGAGATGCATTATTCCTCCATGTTTTGTCAAAATCAGCAGTGTCTCGGATATTGCATGCGCAGGATCGACACAAATGGACAAAAAGAAGAAAAGGAACAATCCATAGTTACCCCCCGATTTCACTGCGAGAGACAAAAAAAAACATGATGTGAACTAAAGTGACATGTTGGTTGACATCTTCATGTAAAGTGATTAATCAAGACAGTATTACAGAACAACATCTGCAATAAATATGACACCTTTCATTTTTTTTCAATGAAACTGGGAACTGGACTCAAATGTTATCTATAAATAATCCAGTCCCATTGTGCTTTAGTATTCATTCACTGATTTATCAGTGCTGGCATAAAAGGTATTATAGTGAAAGCACTGGAGATAATTAAAAAAAAAGTGTTATGAAATAGTTTGTCCTGTATACTCCATTGTTTACAATACTTTGTATAGCGCATGAATTGGCAGAGTAGTAGCTCAGCAGATGGTTGTGTGGATTGTGTTAACAAATTTATTATTCAACTGTAAATATCAGGCCTCCAGCGCATATCTTTAATACAGTTATCCGATTACCAAATTTGAGGATACCTTTCAACAAATGTTTCTATTTATAACAGAAAATATTTGCCAGTAGATCATTATTGGATGTTTTTCACTTGCAAATATAATTATCAGTATCAGCCCCAAAAATCCAGTATCAGTCAGAACACACCTGATTCAAGGTCTGCTAGTTTGTGAAGCAAAACTGGAGCACATTTGTTTGGAACGCGTTGTTTGACTGTAGCCCGGAGTCAGTCTGATCAGCATATTTTCCTGCTAAGACAATGCAACCCCAAATTAAAGTGGTGAACGCTTCATTTTTGTTCTTACTTGAAATTCATACCCATTCACACACTTTTTTTTTTTCCTCACACATCCATCGCGGTTAGACAGAACAGATCGTCTTGAATAAACCCAAACACACGCTAAACACAATCCAGAGAGAGTTAATTGGGTGATAACTTTCCTTGAGTCACTGTAGATAAGAGGAGTTACGAGAGTTGGATGCAGTCATTATGAAAACCTGGATGGTGAAGAACAATAATTGCGGTGTAGACCAAAGTCAGGTCAGCTGCATGGATATTGATTACAGAGGCTTATTCTGAGTAGCTGCACAGCTGAGCACAATCAGAGTAATTAGCTATTCCATTACAGCCGCTGATTGGCCATGTCTTCAGGACTTGAGCAGAGTGCCAGCTCGCTTGAAAGCAGGACTTAACCATGTCTGACCATCTAGCATTGTCTGGCACAAAATACAGTTCAAACAAGAGGATTAAACTGTCTGGGAAGCTTTTTTTTTTTTTTTTTTTTTTTAATGAACTCACAGAGTTAACACATTTGAAAAGCCTTAATTGTCTGATTGTGCCACCACATCATGTTTCAAATAAACCTTAAGAAAAAAACCCTATTTGTTGACACTGAGCTGCAATGTGCAGGGCTTAGAAGCGTCAGTTTCCTCCTTCTAGCCTGGGGGAGTGGAAATTTTGAAACATGATATTTTATAGAAGCCAGAAAGCGGGAAGAATGAAATTTTCCCCTGCAACTGCATCATTAACCTTTAAGTTGTGGCCAATCATAATTGCCTCGAGTTTGTAAAGCCGTCACACCGGCTGACCCGGCGCTCTGTTCACTCGTCGGAAAAGCAAGATTGTGCTTGAGGTTATGCTCTAAGCTTTGGTCTTTTAGGCGTGAAATCCGAGGGTTGGGGTTAGTTGTGGCTATCTACCTCTGAGATGCTCAGCTGAAGTGAGAGTACTGTGCAAGCTCATTGCATCAGATCTGTCTGATGTATACAGTAACTTGATATGAGAGCTGAGCTCCAAGTTGCAAAAAAGATTAAATAAAATCCAGTGTGTTCTGTCTACACTGCTACCAAAGCAAACCTTATGCCCCTCATTTTCCACATTGTGAAGGGCAGAAATAATGATTTCCTATTTGGTATGCATTTTTCTGCCTCTCTCCGGTGGAATGTTGATTCCTGGGGAGCAGAAAGGCAGTGTGGTGCCCGTGCCTTATTAAAAGTCAGTTCTGTGCTCTGTATCTTATCAAATACAGAGACAGAAATTAGGAAAACAACCCACTATGTTAGATTGTCTGGCAGAGTGGTAAATATCAGGTGAATAATTAGCTTTCTCTGTCGCTGTTTCTCTCTTTTGTAATGTAAAGTGGTTGAACACCTCCGAGAGAATGGTGCTGTGTTGCTTCTATAAACATCAATTCCTCCGTTGCTCACGGCCCTGGGACATCCAGTGTCTTGGCTGCATGAAAAGTAAACTGCATCTTCAATAAACCCAATTATGGGAAAAGTTCGATCATCTGATCGTGGCCTTGTTGAATAACAGATAACTTACAGTATTCCCACAGAGGGGTGTAGGCTACTGCTGTAACTTTGAAACACATCATATATTAGTCTCAGTGCTGGTGTGGATAGTTAGAGTGCATGGGTTGGACACCAGGTCGGTAATATTTTACAATGATGAAAAATTCTGGCCCTCATCAAACTGTTAGATAAATCTACCAAAATTAACAAAATTATCCTTAAAATGGTCAAGACCAGAGCCAAGCTTATGGCCATATTATCCAGGAATGTTCAAATCAAAGATTGCATCCATGATTTTAATTATTAATTTTAGCTAATTTGTTACAATTATATAAATTGCTTACTATTATTGTTATTTAATGCATCATGAACTCACAGTTAAAGTCATAAACTTTCACCATGTTTATGAAATACATGGCAGGTTTCTGTATGCACTATGACACCTTTATATGTTGAAAAGAGTGTATGGGATTATCGTGCCCTGAACACTAAAAATTCCAGCCTTTCTCTGAATGGTTTTGCATTTTTAATGTGACTGGGATCTGCAAGCAGAGAGCCATACAACAGCGGTAAATTAAATATTGACATCTTCAACTTCATATTTTCTAACAGCGAAAATGGGGCCAGTTAATTGTACGGACTGCTGTTTGCAATTTAAAATGGATGGTTTATAAATGTCAGTGATTGCAGCACGTCGGTATTGACAGACTGATACATAAAAAGAGCAATGATCGTATCCCAGTTTGGTGGTTTGGCAGGCTGAACGCTGTGGTTTCCTTTGGCAGGAATCCAGGGCTGCACTTCTCATTGTGCAGTGGTTTCTGTTGTCTACCTGTACACAGGTCTACCTCTGCATAACCTTAAAGCCATTCAACAGCCATTCATATGTGACATATTTGGAGAAGACGCTGAATAGACATTCTGTGTCTGTAGTGGTGATGTATTTATAGATTGTCATTACGATCATAAACTGTGTGTGCTTGCATCACACCTGTATTCACCTCCAGCGTGCTCTTTTCTGTGACTGCCTATTAATGTTAAGACCTATCTGCTGTCATGTGAAATTGGTGCATCAGCGGTGCGATTACTGTGAGTCCAGTCGCTGAAGTTTCAAAGTGAATACACCCTCCTGTCACAACAAAATAAACAGTGTCACTGCACCGAGTTTTTCCTATCCATGATTTTCTTTGAAACGCCGGTAACTTGAATGCCATCCATGACAGAATCCCATATCCAGCACTGTGCTTGAGTATTTTGATGGAGTCTGCCCTTGATCCGGAAATCCCACCATAGTGCCCTTATGATATATGGAAGGGACCTGGGCTTTGATGAGTTGGGAAGAAGGACAGGATTTATCTAATTCTGAAATAACTTTTAGAATCCCTTCATATCTGTACAATCTAATGTCGGAGTAGCATAAGCAATGTTGAGCCTATTTTTTCCTTTTCTACTGTTCCAGTTTAACCCCTAATAAAACACAGGGATGACTACAGGTTTAAACTGTTATTCCCCCTTCACTTGAGTTATATATGGTATACAGTTATATACAGTTTTTCTTGGAGCAGGTGTTCACATCGATATATTCAGGCAGAAAACACAGTGGGATATTTTGTAAGAGCACAAAGATTACGAATACATGTGTGATGTATGTTTGCATTCATAATTTTGTAGCAGTGACATGTTGTTAATTGTTAATCTGTTGTATGTAACCTATAAAAATCCCACATAGATGTTGCATCAAAGGGAATGAATGTGTTGTTAATCCATAATTAATATCCAGTTACTTCAAGTCAGTACATGCAGCCATGTGAATGTACTGTAAAATGGAGATCATACTGTAAAATAACTTTTTTTAAAAAATATTAATGCTTCCAGAAGAGTCCAACAACAAGAAGACTGTTCTCGTGGATGAATCGTCTTGTTTGGTCTTGCAGTATTAATGTCTCACCAATTCAGACTACTCACTCGATTTTAATATCTAGTTTGTTATTAATGCATCACTGGTGGAGCCTGTATTTTTGTTGTTAAGGCTCCCAGGGAAGCATATACCTACACACCACTTCTGTTTTTTTTTTTTTTTTTTTTTAATAACCACTAATCACACAAATGCCTCCCATTGAGTGTGCTCTCAAGGAGTGTACATTCTCACCATTAGCTGAACAATGTATATACAGCCCATCGTGGTTAATTGAAAATCTCAATTACAACAATATTAACGCGAGCTTCACATTGGCAATAAGCTCCTAACGCACAACGACGAGTTTATCATTGCGTTTATATCCTTGACAGCAATAGGAACCAAGTAAATTGCATTGCGTAGGCTTGTCATCTTGATAGCTTCTGTGCTTGTGCATCTCTCTGTTTTTTTTGCCTCCTCTGGCTGAGATTAATTGCTCTTGTCCCTACCACTGACAACAGCATTTATGGAGGGAGGGCTAGAGATGTGGGATGCCTGTGTTTCAGGTGCTCACTCCTCTCTCTCTTTCTTTCTTTCTCTCCCTCCCTCTGTCCCTTATTTACCACTATGCTGTGTACCTCCTAGCAGGGAAAGCATAGAGGGAGTATGTATTACGAATATGGTAGAAATAGCACAAGTGGCTACTGCATGCAGGAGTGGAGGAGAGGTGATATCTTAATTTATAATCCATCGCAGCAAAGCACCTCCCACATATTTCTTAAATGAATCACCCAGCTACCACTTGCTGCCCTTCCACCACTACCAGTGCCTTTATCGCCAATGCAAGCACACCCACTGCGATGAGCACTGTCTGACGGCCTGCAAAATGCTGTAATTGCAGTGCTCTTACCATGAGTTACAAAATAACAGCGTCACAGCAAGCGTACTGTTGGTTAAGTCCTGCCCAACGTGTCGGTCAAGGCTTTTCCGTAGCACAGGTGTTTACACTCCCTCAGCCCACGGATTTAAAATGAGAGTTAGAGGGTGCAAAAACTTCTGGGATTCTCGTCTGTGCCATTGACCTCACCTTTCTGACTCAATTCAAATCGGTCCAGATGCAACAGACTAGGAGTGAAACTGACTGTTAATAATTTATAACATCTTTCCCATATGTGGGACTCCATGTCTCCATGTAAAGATGTCTCCGAGACTGAATAGGTTTTATTCCCTGGTTGAATTAATTCTCCTTGTGCAGTGTCCTGTGGTTCATTGTCTGACAGAGGCTCACAGGATGAATGCTACAAAATGTCCTAAGAATTCAATATGCTTTAACATTGCGGTAGCAGCATAATGTCCCTGTTAAATGTGTTGCCGCTGAAAAGTGAGTGAGTGGATGACTTGTTAATAGACAGGGCCTTGACTCAGTTGACCCTCATTGACTGTCAGCAACACAGCAATTGACAAACTTTCCAATGCACTGGATCACTTCATCTACCTCAACTTTCTATGATTACTTCTGTCAACCAGTTAAAATGGTGATGAAAGTCTTTTTATGAGTTTGTGAAAAACACATTGACTCTGATGTGATAAAAGTAATGATATTAACCCCGAGGTCGAGGCTTGAACAGTTGCTCAAGGCTCGTGTTTTCGTTTACTATTCAGTGAGCGCATGCATGGTATTACGGGGTGTACAGGATTTGGTGGCTGGATCAGTAATTTAAGAACAAAATGCTTGTGGTAGCAACATCTCTCAGACACAAAGAGCAGCATGAGAGCCAGTCCAAGCCCTATGCTATCCAGTATTGTCTCTTAGGATCTTAATACTGCTAGATAAGTGTCCTTATCCTCTGGTGATATGGCACCCACCTTGAGAAAAATCCCTCACATTCTATTATGCCCCTGCCAGCCAGACAACACCTAGAGCCATGGTAACTGTAGACATCCATCATATCTCCCTGGACACAAACACAGAGAAGATAAACCTAGACTCCACCATGACCATTGATCTCTTCCTCTTGTGCAGTCCGTTCTGATCTCCTATAAAGCATGACGAACTGAATAACAATTCTCTTTGACAGCGTTTTTCAATTATTTCCACCGTCTGACACTGCATGCATTGACACCAATCTGTTTGAAGCTTCAAGGGGAAATATGCCACAAATGTAAGTTTATTGCAAACTTAAGATGTGGGTCACTTAATTTGTGTTTTGAAAATGAGCTGATAGAGTAAAAAAAAAAAAAAAAAGACATCATTCTTGGTGTTCTTTTATTCAAAGCGGTTGTCAAACACATCTGTGATTCTCCTGCTGCTATAATGCCTAATAAAAACGTTTTCTGACTTTGCAGATGAAGATTACAAATTTGCGATTACAAATTCACTGGCAGGCACAGAAATCCACGCGGCTGCCACATTAAGCTGGTGAATGTGCACTGCTGTTTACCCCACCCCCCCACCCCCCACCCCCTGACCCGCTTTGAAGCCCCAGTGGCATTCTTGTATCCAGCTGATGAAAGCGATTGCTTTGGTCTTGCACTAATGAATTGGCATTATTATTAAATGATGTTTGTAAATTATGACCCAGTTTGCACCCAATGAATGGTGCAGAAACTCAAAACCCACATCGTCAATTATACTCTCACAGCCACTGCAAGCATTAGTCGTGGGGTTTTGCTGATTGTTGGATCTAAGTTCAAGAGTTGGGAATTCCATTCACAGCTCACTGGCGCTGCCTTGTGGTCTTAAGATAAACATTCATTTCTTCCCATCAAATTATTAACATTATCTCAGCATCAATAGATTAATTCATAATTCATTTTTTTTAGTATTATTTTGACTACTATTTAATCCTTTGAATTGATATTTTATATTTGATGTTTGAGTTTAAAAAAGTCAGTGTAACACTACATTCTTAGTGAAAAGGAATATTTTTTTATTTATGCCAAGAAACTAAATGTATCATCCAACTGCCAAAATTATCTTAAGGGGAATATAAATATATTTATGTGCTTGCAAATCAAATGGCGACTCCTTCATTAAAACTGACTTTGTGTCCCATCTTGAGCCACAAGGGGGAAGAAGAGTGGAACTGATGCAGGCTTCTCATCTCAATGATCAAATATACTTTTCATTAGTAATTCTGCTTTGTTGTTAATGATGTTGACAACAACTTCAGTCAACTTTTGATACATCTGCAGATTGGATGGGTTCTGATGGGTGAGCACTTGACAAATGCAAATTAGCGCATATTAATGAGTTATTTGATCCAATTGATTTTGAGAAATATTTCCTTGCATACAAATTGAGTAATTTGATAGCTGCAACTCATCTGCTTACTTATGGCTGTTCTCACAGTGACACCTTGTGGAAGCTTTTTAGCATGATCAAAGGAAAGAGAACAAATATGTTGGCTCTTTTTAAGCTCACAACTATGAATTATGTTCTGTGAGCTCAGTATTTCAGTCCTCGTTGGCCTTTAACTCAATAATACAGAATTTTGTTTTTTTTTCCCCCTAGTTATTGTGTTAGTTTTATTGACAGCTGCACTACCCACTTCACAGAGCAGACGTCTATGCCACACATCAATAGGGCTGTAGTGTGTTTTCCAGGCATAATGACTGACTCTTCTCTGCACTCGCCCTCACACAATTTCAAACCACCAGAGACTCCATCAGCACTGAATCACAGTGTGAGTGGAACAGAGATAATATATAAGAAGGCGGCATTCACCGGAATCCCCAACCCCCCCGAAATTATATATCTCCACAATCCCCTTAATATATTTCACTCTTGGTTTTCATCAAGATGTCTGTATGTGAATGTGCCATTTAAATATGACAGTATTTCATCTGATCTCAATAATAGTACCATTCAGTTTGGATCTTAGCTTAATGTTCCCCTCCATGCCAAGGACATAATGGAAAAAAAAAAAAAAAAATCATTGAGTGCATATCTTTTGCACGCAAGCCTGCAATTTGACAATCCTGGATTACAGCACATATCAGTAAATAGCAGTCAGTGAAATGGTAACGTCATGTTGTCGTTTTAGGGTTCTCATTATGTTATCACAGGGCTTTTTTTTTTTTTTATCAGTGGATCTCTTTAAGTTGTGAAGTTGTAGCTTGTGTCAGATTTGATTCACTCTCTCTGAGCGCTCTGGGTGCTGATCGACCCTGATTTATAACCGTTTTTCCACTGGAAACGAATTTCACAGCTTTGTCCTGTCTGGGCATGGCAGCGGTGAGAAAGGAGGGGGAACATGGGGAGGTTAAGGGCATTCCAGACCCACTGAGGTAAAGAGGAAATGATGTCACCCTTGTCCAGACAACCGTGACTCATTAGTTTCAGGTCTTTCATTTAGGTGTTCCTGTGCGCTGGTGCTGTGACTGTGCTGTAATAACAAGTGCTGCCCTACATTTGGAGCCCTGGCAGTTAGAATTGTCTTGGCAGTGCCACCCTGGCTCTATGAGAAAAAAACACCTGGGACATTACATTTCATTCCCACACCCATGTACATTTATAGATTTTTTTTTTTTTTTTTATGTATAAAAAAAATACAAGTCTCTTAAGACATTTTCATCAGGCCTGTCTAGCACACAGTGTCCAAACTGCATGTTCCTCCTCACACTTTATGTTGACAGACTCTAAGCCTCTTTTATAAAGCACATTTTAGCATCTTGTAAACAAACTGCCCCTATATTTTTGCTCCTAGTAATACAGCACTTTACTATTTGCAGCTGTGGAATGTGGCATGACTTTAGAACACTGCAGGATTGATGATTTTTTTTGGCACAAGCGGTAGCCCTGCCATACTAAATGCTGTTTGTTCCACCATGGCTCACTTGAGAGCCATTTAAGATCATTATTACTAATACAGAAATAATTTTCAGGCAAACCTTGTGGCCGTTTACACCGTGAGCTGCGTCATTATGCAGAGATTTTTGCAATGCGAAACGTAATTGGGTGAACAATTATACCCTTTCTCAGGATTGCAGCGCATTCAGCGTCTATGACCGAAAAGCAAAAGTGCCATTAAAGCTGATGTGGAAAATACTGAAGTATTGAAATGACAGATAAAATTCTTCTGGATTCAGAGGTCACACATTCATCAACATTTACTACTTTACTTAAAGGAGGGAGAAAAAAGAGCCTTGTTATACATGCATGAGGAGAAGATGAGAACAGATAGCAGCCAAACACAAAATGTAGATGGCATAACAACTGAAGGAAATTCCTTGAGGCGCAGAGTTAGATTATGAGATTGTAGTCATGGATAATGTGTTTAGCATATTATGGGTGGAACAGAGGGCAGCCAGCACACCTAAGCTAAGCATGTTATACACAGAGGAGTGGACATATGTATACATTTATGTGGCTTCCTGTATGTGAGTGAAAATTATAGGAAATTGTGTGTGAATATACACGTAGGCAAACATACAGTCAGCCACTTATGGAGCCCTGCTATGTCAGCCCACTTCCTGAATCCAAAAAAGAAGCTCAAAAGAATGAGTGGGGTATAGCATGCCCACATGTATTTATTCCTCAATATATTTTTATCCATTTGGTATGTCAAAATAGCCACCTAAGGGTGTGCATATGCAAACACAGCACACCTGGACATAGACAAACATTATGCAGCTACATATCTGGTTACAGTTAACTATCTGATCCAACGCTTATCTCAAAACAGGTACAACATGTGCATTCCTATGGAAGATTTTTGTGCCGGAGGACAATAATCCGGTCGGGGTTCAAGACTGTACACTCAAACATAATAAATTATTCAGTGGAGACTGCCCACACTGCTCCATATAAATTTGTGGTGGAAATTTCCATAATTAAAATGTCAAGGTACTGTTCTACACAAGAGGCGTATAAATTAAATGCATGCTTCAACCATTTTTCCTGTTTATCTCACTGGCGTTTATGCACAAAAATGTATTCTTTCTAATGACAGTGTGGAATTAGTTGGAATAATAAATAAGCTCCCAGGAGAAACTGTGACATGGTGATAAAGTGATATTTAAAATATTGAATGCCAGTTTTGATAATTGCCATTAGTCAGTGGCCGTTGTGTTTTCCCAAATGATCCGGGGCACAAGGGAAACCAGACGTGTAAGATTACTTCTTGGAATTGATATTTGGTGAAATATTTATAGTTTAGGCTGTTATATTTCAAAGTGAAGTTCTGAGTCACCCTCAACATCGCAGATGGGTTGATCACCTGCAACTCTCAGTCCCATGTGAATTCCAGTAAATAAGGATCTTAACTGAAGGAGATGAGTGTCCTATATGAAATAGATTTGAGGTTTGTGGCTTTAATGAATGTGGAAAAGGATGCCAACATAAAGAAAAGTAACGAGTAATGAGGCTGTCCCAGTAGACTCTGTGTGACTCAGAAGCTCAACATCCTCTTAGATACAAGTTTAATGTGATGCATCGCAACTGAAAGTACAGACTTAAAAGTATGGAAAATGACTATCTTATTAACAGGGAGTTACATCAGTTTTGCAGTTTTGCAGTCCCCATCTCCTCTGCCAGAGCAGGACTTTTTTACCTTTACCTACTTTTTTTTTTTTTTGGACATTCCTGTGACATTGTAGTCATTTATTCTGCCTTACTACTCTGTTGGCCTCATTTAGACATTTTAACAGAATGGAATGGGCAGAGTTAATTTACTTTGGGTCTGTGCACAAGGACACAATTTTTCTTGACTAGCAGATTGCCAGCCCTCCCGCCTGTTCGCAGCCTTTAAGAGGCTGTGTGCCCAAAAACAGAGAAAACAGAACAAGGAGGTGTGACAAGCCGAGGTGAAACTCTTTGAATAATGCGGCCAAGTCCCCGTTCCAAAAGACTTTTGAGTAATTTCGAGCAGTAGAGGAGTATGCTTGCTCAAAACTGTTTTTTGAAGTTTAAGTGCAGATGTGTAAAATCTTGCATAGATTCACATACACAAAAAAAAGTTTATGTACCAGCATGGAAGCATGTGTATCCAATCAGTTTGCCTGTTTCCTGCTATAAATCATACATGTTGTGAAATTTTGCACGCATGAATGAGCTCACTGACCGCTCCCACACTCCCGCGTCAGTGAAATATGCTCCAAAATATCCAACATACTATGACTCTCCTCAACATTCATCATAATCATTTGCCACATTTGCAGCATTGGTTTGAGAAGAGAGGGAGGAAGGAAGGGGAGGAGCAGTGAGTAAAAAGTGAGAGATCAAAAGAAAGAGTGTGCACCTTTGACGCTTTCACCATTATTGATAACATTAACAGGAGCATGATTAACACAAACCAAGTACAATTGCAGAAATGGAAGTAAATAAGGCATCTGGGTCTCCAAGGTCAAATAATAATACACTAACTAGAAAATAAAAAGCTCAATTGGTCTATGGAATTAGAACAAAAAAACAACAACACTAAGCTCCCTAACAACACAAAAAAGGATAAAGGGAGATCAAAATGAACAGAAACACTATGACTATGACACTTCTACCAACTAGTCAGCAGTGACATGATGAGCTAAACAGAGCTGCGTTGAGCTGCTAAAAAAAGAGCTTCAACAATAGCAGCATCTGCCCAATAAACAGCGTAGATGCCAAGCGGAAAAGAGCGCTGGTTCCGGGGTGTTGATATACAGCTCCACGATCAAATGAAGTTTAGGCATGGGTGGTTAAAAAGAAGGGTGTGACAGACCTGGGACACAGTAAGAGAGACAGTTGTCCTCCAAAAAGAGGCCTGAGGAAAGTCAGTGGACGTAACAGCCTCCCAGCGTCGGCCCATTACAACATAACTGAGATGGCAGCTTTTACGGCCTTCTCATCTTTCTCCCCTTTCTTCAGTATTTGAGTGGTTCCAATACTGAAGCTGTCTGGTTGCTATTAGCTCTCCTCCTCTGTTTATCAAGCTTGGAAAAAACACACGTCTTCAGCGTATCCTTCTTAGAAGACTGGAGTGAAATGTATGTACTTTGGATAGCACCAAGTGGAAAATGAAAGAAAATAACTGAATTGTTTTATGGAAATTCCGCCTCACTCGTATAGCATGCATCCTTATGTGTGCGCCTGTGCATGCGAAGCCTCACAGTTAAATCATACATTGAGAAAGCATGGCCTGGCTAGTTCCACTTCTCCCGCAATGTAAATTTCACTCGACTAGACTTTGTGTGAGAGACAAAGCAAAGCGCGGGTAATGGCAGGGTGCACAGACACACAAGCAAGAATGCCACAACACACAGCCTCAGCTACTGACCAAAACATCCAGAGTGGCGAGATTCCCTGTGGACCTGCAACAGAGATCTCTGACGGGAAAAAGAGAGAGAGAAAAAAAGAAGAAGAGGAAAGAGGAAAAAAAAAATCCCTTGTGGCTGCTCTTTTAACTTTCAGCCAACAAGACAATTATAAGGATTAGGGTGGAACTGCCAAAAGATCACCACTGGTTTTGTCTTTATGTGCTGTGGTTACCAGATTGCCAGACTGCCACTGGTTTGCCCAGGGCTCTTCAGAGGGCAACAGGTTCACACGGGCAGCCCAAAACATACACACCCCTGCCGATGGATCTGTGTACAGTACGTGATGGGACCTCAAGAGGAAGTGCTAACTACAAATCCAACAAGAGCCACACTAACTGGAAGCATACAATTATATCATACCAATGGACAGACAGGCACTGGGAGAGCGAGCTTTCTATGGCGTGAGGTCAAGAGCAGCTGTGGGAACAGTTTCATATCATGGAAACTAATAGAACTCGGTGCTTTACCCTGTCTCAGTGAATGGAGCTTTGGTGCTGTAACTACTTCCCCCAATTATGATCAGGTTATGCGCTGGATAAATATAGTCATGACACTGACAAAACTGAATGAGGGTGGTACATTTTATTTTCTTGGATTAGTTTTGCATAAGAGCTTGTGACACACTCAGAACTCACTCAGAACAAAAATCTGGTTTCTGTCTTTAGCCCTATTTGGACGGGGGTTAGTTTTACAGAGAGACGCCAGGTTTCATGTAACACAGACGTCCTTAGTGATATTGGTCCCGTCCTAATCGAGCATGTCTGCTTTTTTGCAGATGACCTCGTCCATTATTACAGAGTGAATTACCTACTGTTGGTCACAGAATTCAGCAGTCCGCAGATCAATGGAATCACGTTCAAATGAAAACCTGCTTATAGAATTTAACAGACAGATGTTTTCACAAAAACCTTTGACCGCTATCAAGTACCATAGACCCTTTTTTTAACCATTTTTATTTGAATCCTCCTACAGCGCAACTAATGTGCCTTTCACCGAAACATCTGTATACACTGCTGTATAGCCAGCTGCTGCAGTGCTCTACTGTTATGGAGATATTTGAACAGTTTCTGGACGATTTAACTGGCCTGGGCAGCCTTACAACACCTACCAGTTATAATGCCTGCTGGGATAGTCTATCTGCAGATGCTTGAAAATACAAAAACAAAAAAAATGTGATGTGAGCTCAGTCCCACAAGCTGTGGAGATGGGGTGACTGTACTGACAACTTCTGGTAGCTACTCCCATCTGTGTGATAGAAAGAGAGATTTTACAGTTGTTGGAAGGGGGAAATAAAATTACAGACATCATGTTAGCAATTAAAACTAAAACACTGTTTGAGAGACTAACCCTGTCTGAATGGTGCTCAGTTAAGGCCTTACTTTGAGTGCACATCCAACATTTTTCATACTCGTATATGTTCATAGTTCATAACCAAAACACTCCTTGATGCTGTATCCATAAACCAGACCTCTGGTAGGATTCCAATCATTGTCCACCAGCTGCCAAAGATGACTCCTCCTGTACTGCAGACACTAGACAAAACAAGACCCAACTACCATTTCAATCCACTGACCTCAAACACCAAATTCTCATGATTTACTGTGTACATAGGGAGTATGGGTGGCCATCTCCAACGCTGTGCCAACAATTGCAAACTAACATGGATCAAAGTAGCCCGGAAATTGACTGTAAATAAATAAAGCAGGGATGAAGCAAACAGAAGCCAGCAAACCCTGTTGCATCATCGTTTCCATGGGTTGTTTAACAGCCTGTCTAACAGAAACAACAGGAGACGCATTTATCACTTCCATCTGCCTGTCAGTGGACAATATTTCATGATTTAAAAGAAAATGTTTCCCCGTGTTGAATGTATGAGTTGTCCTGTGTGTTTTTGTTAATGGGCCTTATGCATTTCTTGCTGTCAGTGGGACAGAAGTTGATTAAGAAGCCTATTAGGCGAACATGATGCTTATTAAAATGCAAGCAGATGGGCATAGGGCAATAACATGAGGTGGAGTTCCTGCAGAGGGTTGCCAAATAACTTTTTACTCCCAGTCTTTTCACACATGGATGTTGGAGTTGCTTGTGGTGTTAACATGGAGACACAGTCTTTGTTCCAATAATCACATCACCATGAATCAGCATGTGTACCATATTTGGACATTCTAAGCCTCAAGTAAGGCTTTAAAGTTTATTAGCAGATGTTATGAACCCATAAATCTTCTGTGTTTACATCATAGCTTTCATTTGTCATATGAAACCACGTAGCATTTGCGTTAGATCTTGCAAAAGCAGGACCCCTTCAGACCGTGGCATCAATCCCAGGCGTTATACTTGCAGACAACAGTCTGCCAGTGCAGAGTGTTGTCTTTAACATCCAGCATGTCTAAAATGGCACAGACAGTCTGCACCCACATGGGGGCTCTGGGCCTCTGAGCAATGCCCTCGTGTTGCTCCCTCCTTTGTGTTCATATTGATCTAAGCCACGTACACAAACCTGAGCACGCCATAACCCCAGAGAATACTGCAAATCGCATGGCTCAAATGGCACAGTACAGATATGAGCAAAACCAGACTAAACATGGTGAAGGGTCTTTAGGAAAACCCCAAAATAGCTCATATGAGCATGTTTTGTGGCTTATATTTTTCTCAGTTTACAATAAACTGGGTTTAGTGGCTCTGTGGCTTTTGACAACTCCCTGTCCTGCTGCTTCTCCCTTCTTCCATTCTACTTTTGTCTTTTCCATAAATCAATACATGCCCGTCTGGGAGTGTGGGGCTGCTGATTGTTTTCACAGAGCGTTGCTGTGTAATTTGGCTAAATGGTGCCTGCACCCAGTTTACTCTGAGATGGTAAACAGTCTGGCTGGTAAAAAGGGAGCGTGCTGATAGTCTCAAAGTGTACAATCTGCTATAATTGGTATTTTGGGCTGTGGACACAGTTGATTACTTACCTGCAAAGTAGGCATGACGGCGGGCTCTTGATTATAAGCATTATTTCTAAATGGTACAATAAGGGCCACATTCACCACATTATGTACTGTACCTGTCTAAATCCATTTGGTTTCACATAAATGATTGGATATTGATAAGACAGACCCAACTGCACAATATACAGAGTGACTTTCTCTTTTCTCAACTTGCATAGCATGTGCCTTTCCAGAGTAGCCCATAAAATTTAATGAAAAACTTTTACAATGTGCTCAGCCTGCTACTGTAGCCAGTCGAAAATGTTTGAAATTGTTAAAGAGTTGAAGGCTCCTTTTCTTGAGCTGGTACTTCCACCTCGCCACATGCAGGAGCTACACAACAAAACAAACCACGAGGCTAACGTCAAGTTGAATGTAGATTCTGTGATGTGTTACTGTATCACAGCATACGCAACATTCAGAAATGAGGGGAAACTATGTGTTGTATACATAGGGAAAGCCAGAGGCCAAAATAAGTTATGGAAAAGAATCATGTGTATAAAACAGTGTCCTCCTGGCTTGGCATCTTTACATGTCCCACAGGGCAAAGCATCCAAGCCTCAAAATTCACTTCCTTCTTTGGAGATGCCAGTGGAGTTCATTATGAAGACATAGAAAATCAAACCAAGGAGTTCATCTTTCTAAACCTGGCCTCTTTATATTCTGCGAGGGTCTGTTGCTTTCCTTTTGCGCATCTTTATTTGATCCTCAATTTCAGCTGGTATGACAAACATAATCTTTTGTACACAAGAGTCATATAACAGGCTCGGGGCCTCATACTTCAGCATCCACGTCTTTCAAGGAATGTTGAAAGTGGAGACGGTAGACAGAGGCCTCTCAGTGCTCTCTCAGACATACACCAGAGTAACAAATTACACAAAGAGGTCCTGTGTCAAACATTCCACAATTAAATTCATCTCAGTAACACACACAGCTGTTGTTCCCAATAGTCTATCTTGGCTATGAAACGTAAAATTAGATGAATTATTGCCAATACAATTGTCAGTTTTATTATGAACATTTTATGTTACTTTAACTGCGCATGTGAGTGAAAATCAACATGTGCACACACACGCCAACACATGTATACACAGCTGTATTGAAAGTTTCCTCAGTGTACAGTATTTGTCCACTCTGAGTCGTCTCATCCATCCCAGTACTTTTCCACTAAGGCCTGACTCACTCATGCACTGTGCATGAACTCAGAAATCTTATCCCTTTTTCCAAACAGAATCTGGGAGATTTACAGTAATTTAGATATGAATGATGCACAAAGATACATAATGTTGTGTCTTTTTCATCAGCCAGGTGTACCACATGCTACAAGGATGGCATCACTCCTCATGGATTTTATCCTGATTTACATCCGAGTGAAAATTATCCACTTTAAAACTTAAAAGCAATTTTGAAAGAGCCTGCCTTAACATTTTACTTAAATATTGTGTATGCCATGTACCTATCTAGTTGCTTTTCCAGTTTTTTTTTTTAAAGACGTCTGTATCAAGTCATCAGTGTGCTTCTTGTGGATTTACATTTTCATTCATCTTTCCTGCTGATGAACAGGTGGCAGAGCCTCAGTGGCAGCCACAGAGACCGGAAACTGCTCAGGGATGTCTGCCACACAGCACGACTGCCTCCGCCCAGCTCCACCAGAAAAGCCCGCAAGTAGCCTGGCCTGAGACCTTTACATTCTCACATCATTGTAAACATGCAGTTTAAATCCTTTGTATGGTCAGGAGCAGAGTGTATGCCACAGTAATAACTTAATCACTAACTGTCACTGAGCACCCTGCACTTAGAGGACAGCTTGTATTTACTTAGCTTTGAGATCACGTTTCCCATTTCTTGAGCCATCTCAGGAGTTTGTGGCCTCCTGTAGTGTCCAGCCTAAGCTCTAAAAACATGTACTCCAGCTCAGGATCTCCCTACAAAGCAGAGAAGGCAAATTATCTGAGACAGTCTGGCTTTGCTGTTGACACATCCAATCTTTCTTTGCTCTTCCTTTATCTTATTTAAAGATGAATCTTGCTTGGGAGCATATTCTACTCTGTTTCTGACTTTTGATAAATTGTTCTCTGAGAACCTGGTAGCTTAGTAGGTGTGTGGCTTTTCCTGCATGCCTGGCTGGAATCAATGTCACCTTTCAGAGAGTCTGGACATGGGCAGACCAGGGGAAATGACAGCCACAAAGGGCCCTTTCAGCAGCAGTGAGCTGACCCAAATCTCTCCCCTCCCCTCTGCTTCATAGTGACTCCTCAAACATTGAGCCTTCATCCAGGCTTCACAGGGAGCAGTAACAATGTGTGCCTAGTCAGGGACTTAGCCCAGTAGACTGAAAACATGGGCCTCAGAGGGGAAGGCTCCAGTGGCTCTGTGCTAAAACTAATGAGATTTGATGGAGAGGTAAGAGGTAAGATGAAGTTTCATAACTGAAGACTGAGCTGAAGTTAAGATCACATTTTTCTGCTAAATGGTTACATTTTGAAATCATCTGTGGATTCAGTCGCTGCTCAAGAAATAGTAGTTCTTGATTGGCCATCGGGATAGGTTTGGCTGCTTTGGCAAGTAATTGCGGAGCCAATTTGATTCATGAGATTATCTAATCCATATTAGCCTCAAAATAGTGGTAAGAGGAAGGTCTACCAGCCTTCCTCCTCCTTCCATACTTCTTCCCATGCTCTTTGATCAGTCTTACGTCCTGTCTGTACAGCTTGCATGTGGTTACACATGAATGTATGCACAAGTACCCAAGGTAAACTGCAATGCATTTGCCCCAATGCACTGTACATCATCACACAGAGGGCCCCAAAAACTCCAACTAGTCCCTGTAGCAGAGCAGCACTTCCACACCAAGCTTGCATCATTCTCTCAGCTCTATTGCCCTGATTGTTTCTGCATGTGATGGTGCGTACAGTGGAGAGAGATAACTTGACAGACTTGGAAGATGAATCAATACAGTCGTAACACACCAGACAGCTGTCTGTGGTGGTGAGTGATGCCAAGATCACTTCCAGAGATTGTTATCCTGCTGCAAAGAATGTGCAGAGGAAAGAGATTTTTTGCCGTGAAGTGTTGCGTGTCCAAGGTTATGCTGAGTTTGTTGAAATAACTTTATGACTGTCATATGTTTTTAGCATGAATTCAACAGTGATTTAATCAAGCAGAAATGTGGGTTAATAAATGGCAAAAATAATAGTTTTCTTAATAAAGATTTATTAGATTTTCATCATTTGACAATAAGTTAAGCAACTTAATGGGCTGAGGTTCAAAGTTCATTCACACAACTTTCAGAGAGAAAACATTGTAGAAATGTTTTCAGACTAGCAAATTAATGCTGAAAAAAAAAACAAACAAAAAAACTTTCAAGTAAAACACTATATTGGACTTCATTAAAACAGAATTCATATTGAAGTCTGTTGTTCTTTTTTTCTGGTGTGCAAAGTTACAAAAATAGAGATCTCTTTTTTTCCATTGGGCAGGTAGCAACTTATGTGTGAAATTAAATTAATTAACTGAATATTGACTGTATTGGAATTGTGGGAAAATACCACAGCCTTCAATACACAAAAAGTTGATTTACACCTCGACCTCATAGAAATGGAATGGAGAAAATAACGAGTTTTTACAGCATAAACAGTTCAGTGACATTTTACCTGAAACACAAATAAGATACACAAAGGCCATCCAAATACTTTCAAGGTACATCTGTTTTACCAGCAATGCTACCAGTCTGTATTAACGCCATTTAGCATGACAATGCTAAATAAAAATGGGGAACATAATGTCAAGCCACCGAATTGCAAAATAAACACTAGGATTTTAGTTTTGACAATTTAAAAATGCATGGTTTGGATGGGAGCAGGAATGTGGCACAACCATGTACCCTGCCAACATATTAGTTTGTCCTTTTTTCCCTACTTTTCTCTGTGTATTTACAGTACACTGTGAATGACGTTAAATGTCACTTCCCTTTCCACGCTACACTCTGTTTAACAGAGAGTCTCTTAATGCAATTATTTAATTGCTTTTTAACAATAAAAAGGCCTTAGCAACACATTTGGGGCACAAAAACATCAGACAACAGAAAAAAACAAAAACAAAACAAAAAAAGCAAACACACAGCCTGGCAAAATATACTAATCTTGAATCAAACAGTTCAAGGGTCGATGAAGGACACTGCGATGTAGCGGGTGCCATTGGTGGTGGGCAGGCCTTCATGGAGATGAGTCAGGCGTCCTGGGTGCATGAAGCTCCAGCCTTTCCTGGGTGACTCTATAGAGCAGTTGTACCTATGGAACCGACAGCCTCCGCCCTGCAGGAGAGAGGGGAGTGAGCGTGCACAATCACATGCAAAGGAAAGTTATAAAGTTGATTAATGGTGAAAGCAGCAAGGGAGTTGACAAGAACGGGGTGAGATAAGAGTTTGGAATTTGGGGAGGCAGAGACAACATTACAGGAAAAGTTGAGACCAGATCTCATTTTGATTCATTTCCACTCCATATTCAGCATGAGTCAGCCTTAGAAATGAATAAATATCTATATAAACCCTTACTTGGAAGTCTGTGTCTTTGTTATTGAGGGCAATGTTGATGGTGAAGGTGGACGAGTCATGGTGGGGCCTCAGGTATGCCTGCCTCTCAGGTGTGTATTTCACCACAAAGTTCATTAAAGCATAGCCCTGTGATGAAGGGACAGATACAGATCATGACAACCTGACAGTAAGCGCGCGTCTTTCAGAACATGATCCAATCAGCGCTCCTCCAGAGATCCTGCTTCTTCAAAAGAATGTGACATACATGTAAAAACAAGACCTATGAAAAGAACTAACTTTTCCTCGTGTTTTAGCTTTTGGGCAAACAGGAGCATGATTCGCTAGATCGCTTTGATTCCTCAGTGGGGTACGCTCACCTTAGTGTAGTAGCCAGAGAAGACTTTTAAAGTGACGGGCGATATGTACTCTCGGATGAAGTGTAGCCACTCCTTATCGAAACCTATTTGCTTCATATGGATGTCATCTGTAGGCACAGTCTCATAGCCGCCAGCAATCCGCTTGTCCTGAGGGGAAGAACAGGAAAGAAAATATTAACTATGGAACAAATGACCCAATATCCTCTATGTATGTGACCACAGTTTACCACAGTTTACAGAGAGCTCGATGATGATGTGTCTGTGTGTATGTGCTTAAGACCGCAGGCTGTACTGTTGTGTGCCTGTGTGAGGGTTAACGATCCGTCCAGCTCAGCCTTTTCCCAAACTTAAACCTAATCAAATTTTGAATAAGCAGTCTCCAAGCAAACTTTTGGACTCATCAATTACCCATTTAGAACTAAATAAAGCAGGCCACATGAATTAAATTAAAATGGCATCCCTCTAATTTCATGGTACTTCAATAGCACATTCAAGAATGACAGAAACAAAATGAAGCGTGTGTGTACATGTGTGTGAGGGTGCGTGCTCTGATTGTAAAAATAGTTTAAGAAGAATAACAGCAGCATTTCCCGGTGGAGACACACTGATATGAAAACACTCAGTTAAGGCACAGTGGAGTTGGCTTCCAGTGGTGAAAATCAGACTCATTATTCACCACTGGGAATTGATTTTTTAACCATTGCATGTTAATCAATAGTTGCTGCAGCAAAAATGTGAAAAAATGGTGTATGCTCCTGCAGACGTCGCAAGCCTGTTGGTTTTAAGAAACTCTGTTTTATTCCCAAATTAACTACTAAGTTACCCAGGATCCAAAAATAAATACTATGAACAGACTTTGCTGTTACCATGGAGGTGTTTACTGCAACATAGTGGGCCACTTGTTCCACGGCAAATGACATTAGCTGGACTGGCCACTGGTGGCAACCACATAAAAATAATCCTGGGGTGGGTTGGGCTCGAACCATGAAACTGTTAAATAATTATGAAAACTACAGCGATGATGGAAAATATTACATTTATGTGGAATTAATCAGAAAATACAATAACACTAAAAATAAAATGTGAGTTTAGATGGGGCTAATAGAAAAAAAAAAAAAACAATGCCTTATGCAGTTCAGTCCATGTAAAACCCATTACTTACACAGTCTTATTTACTACTTTTGGTGTGAATTGATATTTATGAGGTCATGATTAACCTCATAGCTGGTTGGCTCGGTTTAATTCCCAAAACTCTTATAGTATATTTGCTGTGAATTCCTAAGGGAGAAATGAATGGGGCAGTTTACTTCCCAAACAGGGTGGGAATGAGCTGCACTACACGGCAGCTGCATGGTATATTGAAAAAACAAAGAAACTTTGACAAAACCTAAGCTAATTAAGTTTATGCTTTATGTTAACTCTTGATAGATAGATTATCAAGCTTAGGCTGTTTTCAAGTCTGTCGTTGTTTTTCATACTGTGCAAGAGTTACGGGCAGCCAGTGGCCTTCTCTGAAGCATGGGGGTGTGAGCCATAATATCTCCACTGGGACTGTGTGCAGAAATTACCAGGAAAAAGATAAAGGATAAGGTCAACCTTGACCACTGGGACATACTTAACTTACGACTCACACAGAGTGCTGTTTAGTGAACGTAAGTTAGCAGGACTGACCTCATGTTTGCCTCCAGACCATGACCCGTAGTGCTCCATCTCCTCGACAATCTCATCACAAGCCTTCTCTGTGAAGACTGGGAACCAGAACACATCTGGACAAGGCTGCAACACACCCGCACACACAAACCCCGTCACATCTGAGAATACACTGAATCACAGTTTCACACTGAGCTGCAGTCGCTGTAATGTGTAGAAGTGCTGTCCAGATGGCTGTATTCTAACTGTGTCATCACAAATGTTCTCTTCCTCACCCTCTCTCCCAAGACAAACACACACTGGTATGGGCACACACACACACACACACACACGCACGCACCTCTTCCAGGTAGTTCTCAGTGAAAATGCGCGTGTAGTTTTTGTGGATGTACTTCTCCCTCCAGTCCTGCAGGAGAAAGAATGTTGGATTAGTGGCCATTTTTGGACTGTTAGCCGACCTGCATACCACACAGAGCTAATCCCCTCTCTCACAGGGCAGATCCCAGCATGCCAAATACAGTGGTGAATCACAAAGCCTTATCAGTTTGGAGTCCACAATAAAGTCATTATTCCACAATCCTCTCACATCTCTAATCTTTCCATTATGGCTGATAATCTTTACAGGTGGCTGCTGTTTATCACAGCTGTTCCAAAACATGCTTTTTTGAGAGCAGTAAAGGATAATGAGAGATTATAATGACTTACCACGGGGTTTTCAAATATCTGCCACAAGTCACTGTTATAATGAGAAATGTTGTAATTGGCTGTGGAAATTAGCCTCCCAAAGTCGTGACGGTTTGTTATGTACATGAAGACTCCCTGTTGCACACACAAGAAAGTTCAGTCAATTCCAACACTAAAGGCACATAGTGTAATGTCTCACAGGAAAGATTTGTAATGGATGCATATCTACACAACTGCATTTATAATACATGCATTTTTACATCAGCATATTGAAGTTCTCAGGATGCACGATAATTGGGTTTATAATTTAAGCATTGATCAAATTGACAAACTGTAACACACACAAAATACTACAAAGTTTCATATGCACAGCGTTATCAAAATAAAGTGATTCAAGTGTGTTTTAACACACTGAAATCAGTTGTGTTCGATTTATAGATCGAACTATTACAACCACATATCCCAGATAAATAATCTAAGATTATTTATGAGTGGTGAGGGGGCTGATGAGTGTTGGTGGGCTGGGACAGGACAGGGGAAGGGAGTGAGGTGAGAGGAAGGGGAGGACAGGGATGAAGGGGTGCTGGGCAGCTTGGGAACAGAGCAAATTCAGGAATAATATTCCCTTTACAGTGAAGCAGGGGCAGGGTGTTTGGGTGTAGGAGGGATTTGGACTCACTATCAGACTAGGCTTTCTAGATGACCAAGAAAAATTAGAGTTGGATTTGCAATATGTGATCCATTTCCCACCAGAAACGATACAAACTGTCTTTGAAACATAATTTATGAAATCATCTTGTGCATAACTGTGTGATTTAGACCAGATGGGAGATGGGTGGAAGGAACTGTTGCTGGAGCCTAGTCTGAGATCAGTCATCGTGTTTCAGGGGAGCAGCAGGTTATGTGTGTATGCTGTCGGGATGTAAAGCATCAGGACAGGGGACTTGCGGATGGACTGTCTCTCTACCTTTCTTTCTCCTCCGTGATCTCCTTGTGGAAGCGATTAGAAAAACAAGAGAAAAAAACAGGTGCTTCCTCTCTCTAGCTTTTGGACCTCAACTCATCACAAGCAATAGGTCAACATCGATTTCCAAAGGGTTGTCAGACTTCCTCTGTTTCTTAGATAAACACAGCGCTTCAATATTGTGTTGTTTTCGATAAATATATAACTGCCCCATCTGAATATTCAAATAACACTCTGTGGAGGGTTGTGTGTAGGCATCAAAACCTGCGGATGACTGATAAAAAACCCACTGTTTTCTTAATCGAGAAATGAGAATTATTTCACTCAAAGATGCATGAATCCGTAATTCTGAAACAAATAGGGTACATGTTTTTTTACATGTGACAGAGACTGTGCGGAAATAGTTTGCCGTATTAAGCACAAAAATATTTAAAAAATTGGAACGGCTTCTGAGTGCTAACCCTTTGGAAATGGATATTGTAGAACATAGAATAATCAAAACAAATGGAAACCTTTGGGGGCCTGAGCATATGGAATGATTCCGGAGAAGGGGAGTCTTTTTCTCTGTGACTGGTCTAAAAACGAAGGAAAAGCACCATGAAAATTGTATAACATGATGTTTTGTTGGCAGAGGAAGAGACAGGGTGACAGTGAGGATATATATGTCGCATACAGAGCAACCCAGGAGGAGAGAAGATGCGCCTGCATGAAAAAAGGTGCAAGATTCCCACTGAAGCTGATGTTTTTGGGGGTTATCTCGGGTGGAATGCATGCTGGGAAAAAGGCCAGGCAATCCAAAGACATTCAGAGTTTGGATGAGGCGTGGAAGCTGTTCAGTGTTAGCTCGGGTGACATGTCAAGGACATCGAGCACAGCTGGATGCACAGTTCAGGAGGCAGAATTTAAAGGAGAGGGAAAGAGACAGACAAGACAACATTTGTCAGCTAGCCAGCCAGACGTTGCAATCGCTTGTACTGTCCGCAATCACATGACACAGAGGAAAGTGGAGGATGATGGGACATTAAGTGGAGCGAGAACCCTGAATGTGCCATAGAGGCTGTCACAAACAGAGGAAGATCATGCCTTCAAGACAGACAAGGAGCACATTTCAAACTGCATATACTTGCCAGTCATTCCTCTTTGGTCTCCGTGGAGCTGTAGACTTTTTCGGGGTTAACATTCATTGTATTTATAACTAACAGTACTGGTATTTATGTAAATACGTAACTGTATTTCTAGCATACGCAGACCTTATTAGCTGGCTGCATACTAAAACAGACATTCTTTTAGAAATGCTACACAGTGTAAAATAATTAAAATTCATAATACAGGATGTACAATCTCTGCAATTCTGAGACACATTTTTTTTAAGATGTGGGTGGGGTGTGCTTACCAGTTCTCTGGCATTTCTACACAAAGCCATGTCTGGGTCCAGTTTCTCCAGTACAAAATAGTTCTTCTCCTTCAGTTCATTCCTCAAGGCCTCACCCTTTATTAGGTATATATGTGCCATGAAAGGAATGTTCCACACACCCCTAGAAAAACAAGAGATAGGGAGAGGAAGGGTTCATTTTACACTAACCTTTCATACTTAGGGAGTAGAGGAGGAGGTGTCACTGTATTCACCATGCCATCCATGACTATGACTCTGTTCTAGGACTGGGTGGAGAGCACAGAGGAGGCTCTTGGTGGGAAAAACAAGGGAGTGGTTTTGACACATCGACGTGTTAGTCAGTAACACCACACATTTGGATAGTTTTTCGACACATTTGTTGATAGTCACATATTAACAAAAGGTTTTCTTTAATCTACATTTCTCCGTCTTGTTTTGAATGCATGTCCCCTTATCTTTAGACAGAAATAAGGCATTTCCCCAAATACCAATCAGTTTGGCTTTTTTCCTTTCTTTCCATTATCTTAGCCTTTCTATAAACACTGGCTCAGCCAAGCCGCCACAGATGCCAAAATTATGAGATTTGTTTCTGGGAAAAGATGCAAGATTTACCTATTGTCATCTCACTGATTAATTGTGCTTTGAGTGTTCAAATACAATTTGTAGCTTGCATGCTTTGGGATCCAATTTTTTTTTTCATGTTCATGTGTTTTGGATCAGAATTGAGAAAATGCAACTTCAAAATGCCTTTTACTGATCTGAAATATGTAATTTTGCCACATGAGAGAAATATAAAGAATTTGATCACTTTAAGCTAGATTGTGAACACAGCCGAATGCTAAGTGATTATTTTCACATTTTCTGCTCTTCTTTGTGCAGCACTGATAAACAGCTTTTCTAACATGACTTTGACAAAAAGGATTTCCAATCCACAAAAATGTAAAATTGTTGCTGAGAATGCTTTAAGCAGAGACGAAACCATACTGTAACTTACACACGTTTTCCCTGTACAATGTCGATGTAGTCTTCAGAACGGGCGTAATAACCATCCAGACTCAAGGCTCCCCAGAAGTTGGACCACAGCTTGCCATGCCGAGTGACAAGGGGTCCAATTATTTTTCTGTTGGGAAGCGAACAGGAAGAGCGGAGAGATGGCAATTCTGTCAGCATGTATAAAACTTAGTGACATTTCAGACAGCCAGTCACCACATATGCTGGGTTTCTTTGTGGTAAATCAAACATGCTGCATCCAAAAAGCGTAAACCCCACAGTGGAGGAATACGAGTGCTGCCAAGTGAGCAAGGGATCTTAAAGCATGGTAATACAAAACAGACCCTTAAATGATATAGGGCTGAATTCAGTAAGTACAGTGTGTAGGTGCACAGGCATATAGGGCCTCCACAGAATCTCTACCATTTCTCTGAACTTGCATGAGATATAGTAACGCACAACTGCTCCACTACTTGACTTCTAGTCTTCAAAAGTCAAACCACATTGAGAGGATTTTTCTTTCAATCATGAGAAAGAGAGCAGTCTGAAAATACATTGACCATAAATCACAATGTTCATCGATATGGATGCAAATGGATGTGCTACACTGAATGCCAAATTTTCATGGATCAGGTTTACATTTCCTTCCCACAACTTCTGCGCCAGGAAAGAATTCCCAAGCTGTCTTTAAATATCCTGGAAGGACCTTTGCCTTGCATGCATACAGTTAATTGGGACATCTTCAGAGATCCTGTTGGTCCACAAAGTGTGCAGAACCTCTTTGTCAAAATTGGAGCCTATTTTTTGACACTTTAGCAGAGTTTGCATGTCTCTTTTGCTGTATAATGCAAAGTGGCATTTCAGGATAGTGCAATCAAACTTTGCTCTATTTCAATGTGCCCAGGCAAAAACAGGAAGCCAGACGTGCTTATTTTTAAACTTTCATTTGCTCTGCTGTAATGTTCCTGTGGTTTTGCCACTTGAGGAGTAAAAGTCAGTCTCAAAGGACAAAACAAATGCCATCAAGGCTTCGGGGAAGGGTTTCCAAAGTGTCAGAGTCGGTACCTGTTCTGCTCAATGAGGACCTTAAGAGTCTGTCGGTTGGTCAGCATCACATCTGAATCTATGCTGAAGTAGTAGTCGCAACTGGCATCCTCACGACAAAGATCCCTAATCCACAAAAAACAACACACAGACAAGCAGGGAAAGTAGTGATTATTCAGTCAAGAGCTGATTAGGGTGATTTATGAGATTCAATCAAATACTTAGAAATTATTGCTGTAGCAAGTTTGGAATTTATCAGTTTCTAAGTATAAGCTGTCACGCTTAATTACAGAGGTAGACTCACACAGAATCTCTCTTAGTCTCCAGTGGATAATGTGATCATATGATTAGAGGCTGCTAATAAACCTTAGACTCTATCATTATAGGGCTGCCCTGACCAGTGCTCTTGGGCATGCTCTCCTGTTGATAGTGTCTGTGAGATGGGGCCTTCCAGACTGATGTATCACCGTGACAACAGACTGTTACCCAACACTGAGCAATAAGAGCATAAACTTGCATGGAAGTGAGGGGTGGAGATGCACTGCACCTGTGTAACCGAGTGGCTGCTATATATATATAAAACTTGCACATTTCTGCATTTTCTAGCCAAGGAAAAGAGCACATTCTGATGGTGTGGACAGTCTGGAGAGCAAACTGGTGATCTAGCACTATTCCAGCTGTGTTACTATAAACACGTTACTGTTTATGTTAAAAATGCAATTACTAAATAGGTTTTGTCTGAAATTTAAGAGAACTTTGGAGTATTACACACAAATTATGCAAGCACCAGTTTGAAAAATCAACCAGCAAGCCGTTTTTTCCTGTTGGATATGCTTATTCAAGGCCAACAACCCATCGACCTTTTATCACATCATAATTTTGGGTCATCAGTGATGTTCTTGATACCACAAGTCTCAGAAAAAAGGCACAATAGTAGATTTAGCAGAGAGGCATGCATACATGCCCATGTTCCGGGCCTCTCCATGGCTTAAATTTTCCTCTGGTCCCACAACCTTGAAACTGTTGAACACATTCCTGTTCTCCTCCCAAAACCTCTGGATGTGCTTCTCATGGTAAACCTCCTAAGAAGAAAGCCAGTGTTAATGGATGAGGAGCCATGAATGTTTGAAGAAAAAAAAAAATTACTAATATGTCCAGCAGCAGCTGCATATACTCACACTGTTGTGGACAAAAAGTTTGAGTTTATCTTTGGGATAATCCAGGGCCAGTAGTCGCTGGAAGAATTCAGGAAGGAATGGAGTGGGCTGTTCAATGTACACTCCAACCAGCACATTTGGGTATTCCTGTTTAGACAAGACAAAAAACATGTTAATTGTATTTCAAACAACAGATGTTGGTAATGGAATACTGTTGAACATAAATCATGAGTGAAATGTCTTAACACTTCACGTCTTACATAAACAACACAGTGGAATTCAAAGGTGTTGTTCATTTTACGAGAGAACTTTCACTTTGCAGCATTCACACACATGCAGTACTGAACTAAACTGAATTCATGAATCACTAATAGTTGGTTTCCTCATGTAATCCCTCCAACGTCACACTTGCTCATAATTCACTGATGTCGTCCAAGTAATATTATTTTTGTCTGTGCTGTTGTTATATTTTCTTGATGTTATTTCAACTGGCTGCTATTAACAATTACAAGGATTTGAAACAAAGGGCTAAATATCACCAGGGTCTACAGACTAGGGAAGTTAATATCAGAGACTGATAGTACAAAGGCATGTTAAAAACTGCAAAACAAATGTTTGCCACGTATAGCTGTTGTTAGCTCAGAGCCAATTTTAAAATGATTCCTCAGACAGTCAGGGAGAAGAAGAAATAAAGAGTGGGGAGGACTAAACATTTTCCCATGACACTCAGCTCCAGCCCACACAACTCAGTCTGGTCTCCTGATCCTCTTGACCAGTTCACAGCAAAGGTCTGGGCCAGGGATGAAAAAGGAACCGAGTGTAACCATCTAATTTGTGAGTTCCGCAATGACTGCATTTCAGCCAAAGGACGAGGCATCCATGAATCTAGCCAGCATGCTCTTAAAGTGTTGCCAACAGGGAGCAGGGAAAAGGAATTGTGTAAGAGCAGACAAAAGACAAACAGGCCTATCATCAAAGCAGACAGGACCGTACACCTAAATCTTCCATCATTACTGACAAGCAACATAAAACAAAGACAATGAAATGCTCTGGCTGACGTGTACACTCTCTGCGAGGGACATTGCTCTGCCTTGGAGTTCAGTAACACTGTGAGACTGTGTAACGTCTAAGCTCACTCCCAAACCCAAAGTACACACAGCACCAGGCGGGGCTGCCAGTGACCTGGGTTTACCCCCACAAAGGACTGGACACAGCCTGCCCAGTGTACCCAGATGATCTGATCGGTTAGGACTTTCCATTCCCAGCATAGACTCTGTTATTGAATGGTGCAGCAGATTCACACATCTTCACTGACAGCCTCTAAAGATTTGCCCATTATTGGGAAACAACATTTTTCTGCATTCGCTTTTGGAGAGTCACTGAGAAAAAAAAACTTTAACAGAGATGCTTTTATTTAGATGAGTTTGTATTGAATCAGCTCCAGCTACTCTGCTGAAGCATATCCGTTCATTGAACTTACATCAGGTCATATGGATATTCTAAAAAAAAAAAAAAAAAGAAAGAAAGAAGGAAAGAAAAAAAAGAAAGAAAGAAAAAGCATTTTTTTTTCTCTGATAAAATTTGTGGGGAATACAAAAACAAATAAAACCAATGATGATGCACTAAATAAATAAGGAAACTGTGTATCCTTCTGTGCTTTGCCCACAGGGAAAACTGAAGAGTTGGGTAATATATTCTTGACAGGCACAACCACACAGCCAGAGAAACTTCCTAGTTCCTACCATTCTTGCTATGTCTATATGTCGCCAACCTTGGCTGAGCTCTATGACAAATTTTCAGCACAACCACTATAACTTAACATTGTGGATAAAACCCACGCTGAGAAGCCCACTAAAAAGCCGGCTGGTCGACAGTGACACCCCTTTAAGTGAGCCCTTCTGAAAACCCCAGAAGCCATATCCTGCACCACAGTGGCACACTGCTTCCTCTGCCCCAAGTTGTTTGCCTGGCACTTATGCTCTTTTAATAAGGGTCCAAAAGGACCAAAGGGCACGTACCCTGTTATTGCTGGAAAGTAAGTGTGCATAGCACCAGTAATCTGGCTTATCTCATCTGTTGAAATAAGACAGGCTGGGCTGAACTCCCGCTGCCTAGACAGCCACTGATGGATGGATGGGCCACGCTGGAATACAATGCTATCTTTTAGTCTTCCCTATGTCCACAGGGAGGAGGCTGAAATCAAACTTTCCAAAACAGCATTTCAAAAGTGAAAAGAGGGAAAGTAAACAGAAATGTGCTTAATTTGAAGTACTTACTTTTAACTGAGACAAGTCCACCATATTCTCATCGCAGTTGCTACAGCCGTGCTCATAGTTCCAGACATTGGGAATATAGTTGGCCAAGTAGTTCAAGTAAATCTGTAAGATTAACGAGTCAGAAAAGGGGAATGACTGGTCATACAGTACAAAGTTGGTGATAGCACAAACACAAACTGTAATTCCTGGTATGGCTTCAGCAAGCCTCACCACAAAACATTATCTTGACCTACAGTATATGAAATGTCCTCCCCTGAACACTGTAGACATTTAGCACAGTGATTCACTGAAGGAATGTGGGCTGGCTAGACAGAATCCATTTGCAGGTCAGACTAAATCCCAGAGGACCATAAATGTCTCTTTTGGTCAACTCTACACTGACTGAATCAAGGTTAATTATTCCTTTTCCACTGTAGTCTCTTCATAAATTTCAACATATTGCAATCATAACCCATGGCAGTCACAGCTGCTCTGTATAATTATAAAGTGCTAAGGAATTTATCATTTCCACTGCACTACTGTGTTTGCAAATCTCTCATCAGACATTTGAATTTGAATTTATAAGGAATTCTACACCACAATTGCTCAAAAGAATTATGACAATAAATTCCAGGGAATAGCACTTAAAAGTATTACAGGAAACACTTATTTCTAAGTGGTCCTTGGTAGAAGTACAAAACAGAGTACATTAAAACTGCGATAGCACACAGGATATTTGTCGGCATATTCAACATGGAAGGACAACTGGAAAAAAGAAAAGCATTTGCAGCGATCCAGCTAGCATGCTCCAATGGTAAAAACCAAAGAAGGATCTAGCTAGGACACAGTTTCTGTGATGTACCATTTAGAGCTTGGGCTCCAGATATTGAGGCCTCCGGGGAGAATGACTCAATAGTGTGGTGGGTTTGGTTCATTACCAAGGAAAACCAGAGACAGGCGCTGGTGGTGGAGCAAGAAATGTGAATGTGAAGGGGGGAAAGAAAATAGGCCAGAAAAAACTCAGAGAATGATTACAATATCATGCAGACATCCTGCTTTAGCTTGCTGACCCCCCCGACTCGAGTGCATTCTGACAAAAGAGGGATAGCACAGAGAAAATGGAGGACACATGGAGAGAAGTTTTTTTTCCCAGTTTAGGCCAGACCTCTCTCCGCCGCTGAATAATTAGCTGGCTTTCACAGAAACCGTCACTGGCCTGAACCACATGGAACAGTGTGTATATTTCTTGTCTTGGTTAGGATTTATACACTGTAATACCGACTTGGGTAATGAATGATAGTTGGATGAAAATCAAAAGATGTAGGCTAATTGAATTCCTTTCTCAAAGGGGAAAGAAATGTTGCAGGATTCAGCACAAAGATATAGTGGCCTAACTTGGACTCGACAAGCAAGAATGTATTCGTGGTGTTGTGTAAGCAGACTACACTGATGTCATTATGGATGATATATAAGTAATGCTTGAGGGTGCAATTTCTTACTTACTTTGGTGTTTCCGTTGCCATGGACAACCACTGGCAGAGTGTCATACATAGTGTTTCTTACTCTCACTCTGTCTGTTCCAAACTTGAGAAGCACTTCGTCTGCCAAAACAGGAACACGCGGCAATTCAAGCCAGGTTATGAAAATCTACTTACCACATGGAAAAGCACTTCTATTTTTTATTTATTTATTTTTTTTTTTTACTTTGAAAAAACCTTGCAGGATACATCACCAGCCTCTCAATGCACTATTACTTAGAGTGAGGGTTTAATTTGACACAACACCAAATTAATTAATACCAAATTTCTTTTTTCTTATGTACAAGTGCCAGGGTAAAATGGAGAGAAAAATATATGTCAAACAAAATACACAGGAATTTCCCATTCCTGTGTATTTTGAATAACTTAATAAGATCAATCTTCTGCAGTGACTCACCAATGGCCCCATTCAGGTTCTGGAAAATCTGGCACTTGTGGTCCAAAGTCATATTTAGAGCCTCCTGAGAAACACGAAAACAGACATGAAAAAGTTGCTCGGTAAAGATATTTTTGTAGTTTCTAAGTTTTCCAAGAAAATGTATATTCTGAGGTTTTTGGATTGTATGTGGTTAGAAAACCAGAATTTCATATACTGCTCATACATACTATGGTATGCACACTATAATCTACAACATACATGACAGTATACATCATAATTGTTGCTTACTCGTTGTAATGGATCCAGATAAATTTTAGTGTAGAAGAGCTGGTCATCATCGCTGTCATGGAGGTTCCACTGTGCGACGATTTTGTTGATGTAAGGGGCATAGCCGATTATACCTGCAGGTTATACCATATAGTGTTAAGCACATTTCCAGCGGTAAAGTAAAGTGCAGGGCGAGAGGGGTGAAGTCATTTTACAATTCTATACAGGACCACGGCAGACTGCTGATGACAGTTTTTTGCAGAAAAAATGCACTTTTGGTCTGAAGACCTCTCCGTGGCAACCGCCCAAGAGCCTTACGCATAGTGTGATTTTTGGCAGTAATCATGGATATACGAGAACTGGGAAGGAAAGAACTCTTCCCACTGCCAGCAGAGACAGGGGACTAACAATAACTATCAGCAGAAAGCTGTAATCTCTAGAAACAGCTGAGAACTTACTATTAGCTGGGCTTATAAAACAGTATAGTGTCTTATATCCACTCTCATTCTTAAGTTCTTATAGCAAACTCCACTCCAGTTTGCCATCTATCCCCTCATTTTCCTTCTCAAGCACGCTGACCACAGTGGAAGATTGGAGGGTTTGACTATGTTGTTGGTCTGTACGTTTTTGGGTCCCATCATTACAAAAGCCTCAGACACTGTAAACAAGCTAACGGATTCATATGACATAGTCGACATGGCAGGACTGAAAATGTTAAAGGGATATCGTGACATTTTATGCAAATCAGTTTCTGTATCGGCCCATCCAAGCTCAGGGTAACAACTTAACCACGCAATCATGTTGCAACGTACAATAAAAGTACTTTACCGTAAAAATGCTAACCATCTCTAAAAATGACTTAAAATCTTATAAAAATACAAGGACTGCAGTTTCCATACATCATCAAAATAATAGCACATTGGTGTTTCATCTGTATTGGCAAGGTAATTTGGCTTAAGCCTTGCTAACTTGGTTCTCCAATTCTGACAGTTAATGTTGGTGAAAACATTGGTGCTACTGGTATGTGACTCCAAAATTTCCAGAGGAATTCTGACGGTGACCTTCATTCTGGGAGTCACCCAAATCCTCTCCTCTCCGGTCTTAATAGTTTCAACCACAGGAAGTTACATCTCAGACCACTGTGCATGTGACACCCAAAAGGCCATGCCTGCCAACTCTGTGAGAATACCTAAGATAATTCATCTGAATTAAGACACTGGAATAATTTTGCAAGAGCAATGATAATCCACGTAATAACTTTTTTTTTTTTTTTGTTATGTTCTTGAGCAATTACTTTTACTACTACTACTTTTACTTTATTTAATGTACATCAATTTGAAAAAGGGCCAAAAAATGGAATCAGTAGTTAATCAAAAGGCTCTCTTCATTTGTGACTTTCAGAGTCACTGGCTTAGATGCGACCGAAAATCAGCCTTTTAAGTTTAGGTCGTGTACAGTCTTCATGCCTGTTGGCCAGAGCTAATGGGTACGCAAGGAGAGCATTTTAGAAATCAGTTTCATGAACTTGCAAGTTTCCAGATCAAAGCCTCATGGGTTTAAGGCCCCCATCTGAACCCTTTGCTGCCAGATTGGTGGTTGAAGTGACCGTTTGTCTACTGAGGCAGAAATGTACACATATGCACACATATATCCAATGCCTACATTGTATACATACTGTACTGTAAAATACTATATTCTCAATGACATAGTATCTAAATGTCAAATAACATTCTTCATTGGCCACTTGGGCGGTAGCCTTTGGAACATAAACAAAGTCTGTAATTTTACACCAACTGTAGCACTAGCACGTGGGGGGCCAAGACAAATTTGCCTGTCATGTCAGTGACAATGAATGCTAACAACAGGGTCTGATCAGACTGAGACAGTTTGGCTCCAGAATGGGAGGTCAGGCCAGACTGATGACCACAGGGAAAGCAGTAATTCTGGAGAACTGGCAGGACACTGCTGACCATACCATTTGAACCATGCATGAGAGCGTGCTTTGAATGTCCCCTTGTTAAAATGCCCTTGCACATATTCAGCTCAAAATTTATTCAGCATCTTTTGTGTACTTGATCCAAGTTCCCATAAAAATTGAAAGACTGACATATATGAAAATCATAACAAAAAGGAAATCCAGAGTAAAAAGGCTGAAAATTAACAAAGTATTCAGCTAATATCCACATGTAAGGGCTTCAACTACAGTCTCTTCTTTTAACTTGGACAGGGAATACCATGATGACTCCACCAAGAGCTGGTTTACAGGGAAAATACGCTTTAATTTTAGAGCAAGAGATAATAATAAAGGTCCCGTGGTTACGTATTTAAAAAATAACACCAGCCTGTTGCCATTCCTTGAAACCACTCTATAAACCACTAAGTGAGAGTGCACTGTTGCTTGACCTTCACAGAATTCCAGCCTTAGCCTGCCTGTAAGTTTTGGAGGTGCTGGGATGGTGCTAACATTGCTTTTTGTTAAGTCAAACACGAGCATCCAAATGATTCAAAGGCTTATCACCATGTCAAACAAATTCTAGGTCCAGCATAAATTTGGTACACATGGCATAAATGAAATTAACCATAACATTTTGTAATGTTTAAGATTTTTTTGTTGACCTTTGAATTGTTTTCAGACAATGATGTTTTATGCAACTTCCATGACACATGACCCACAGTAGCATGTCAGCCATGATAAAAAAGAAAAGGCACAAGTCAAAACAATTCAGCGTCCATGCTTCGATATGGGGTACCCACCTCCTGAGTTGAGGAAGCGCTTCCCTCTCCGGACAGAGGGGTACTTGTCAGCTAGTTGCTTATCTGGCCATACCAATCCCTCTGCAGCAAAAAGCACTTTGTGATTGGCTTGCTGGAACTTCCTGAGGATCTCTTCTGGTCCTCCAGCGAAGATAAGATCATAACTAACAGAGCAGAGTGAAGATGAAATACAACAGATCATTATCAGACTTTTTAACCCCCTTTGGGCAACCTAGCGGCTGGAAATCTTCTTAAACTGTACTGTATATCTTAACTGGCATCTAATCTGTACAACCTAGGCTGTTACTTGCTGAAGGTAGATAGGCATCTTGATGTAAACATTGGAAATTCTTCACGACAGAGCGTTTGTATGGGCAGGAATTCTTGGATTGCACTGGGAGGTGTTTCCAAAGAATCGGCTTTGCCTGAGACACATACAGACCCACATGAAGACACATAAACTGGGCTGATGCATACACAGACGATGAGCTCTGTCATATGACTCGGGAAGAAGAACCTCACCCCTTACATATTTGTGGTGCTGACGTTTAAGAGGCTAAAAGACTAACATTCTCTTACCCCACCTAAAATGGACATGTCATGAGAGGAAGTGAAGTCTAGTTGAGAAGCCTGCTTAGCTGTACTGTGCACTACTGTATTCACATCTGGCCAACACATGCTCACACAAGTAGCCCTCTGTCCATCCTTAACTCATCACTCATACTTTGCTGATGTAGTGTAAAAGTAAGTGCAATTGCTAAGAAAACATTCTAGGCAACTGACATTTCAAAAAGTTCATTAAATTGATATAATTTTCTGGCATGGAGATCAGTTGGTGGCTATTTAAAAATATAAGTTGTAATTTGGATATGATATTGAATTCATCAAATTGTTTAATTGACTTGAGACTGCAAGGAGAGAATGAATTGCTCTAATAATTGTGTAAAATTTAAGAGATGGAAATATAGGTATTTTTTAGGACTTTTCAGACCTGTAGGATGCAGAGATGTGCTGTTTTTCATTTTAACCACTTCATCTAGGACTGCTTTGTATTTTGTATTTAATAAAAGTCAAAGTCTCTCAATGTTTGTCCAGCATTTGCCTTAATCACAGCTTGCACTTTGGCATTGATTCTTCAGATTTTTGCAGAATTGAGTCCATATTATTCCAGCGCTCTTTTACAGTATTCCAGAGAGAGTTTTTCAAATGTTCCCAATGATATTCAGTGAGATTGAAGTCTGGTGATGCATGACAGCACTTCTTGTTCTTTCTTGAACGTCAGATAGACCCAGCATAGCTTTAGTGCATGCTTAGGGTCATTGCACTGCAGGAAGATGAATCCTCTTCTACACAAGTATAAGCCAGAAGGGATGTCCCACCTCTGCAGAACTGAGAGGTCTTCGGTCAGTGTATAATCAATCCTGTGCAAGTTACTAACTCCGGAATAGGTGAGATATACCCTCAGTTTGTTATACAAACAGCGCACTAACTTCTCATGCAGCTGTCTCCTAACATAATCTCTCCAGCTACAACTGTGAAGTTCAAAAGTTGATTGCATTGTAAACAGGATTTTCTTCCACTCTTCAACAGTGGAATTTTGGAATTATTTGGCCCACAACAATGTTTTGTCATCAAAGTAGTGGTTTGGAAACAGCTCCTAGTCCATTAAGGCCACAGTTCAACATTCATCTTTTGACTGTACGTCTATTAACTGGAGTGGAGCCCGTTTGTTCAACTGAATCTTGGATGGACATGCTGTTCTGTTTCCTAAAGGTGTTCGATCAGTATACTGGTTTTCAGAAGGTGTGGTCACTTTTGGTCTGCCTGGTCTTGCCTTGGATGAACATAACTTGGAAAATGAACAAGGTTTGTAAAAATCTCTCCAGCATGATGTGTGCTTTCTCCTTATACACTTTCAATTTTGCTGTTACTTGACAATGGGATAATTGTCAGAATTCAGGAGAACGGAGAACTGCTTATTTTTTTTATGTTGTGACACATTTATTTGTATCAGCTTTAAAAGCTCCTCTGAATTTAAAAAAACAAAAAAACAAAACAAGTTCTTGGTGTTGGATTTGGACTCAACTCTATGTGCCAAATTTTCTGCCAAAACTAAATGTGCATAGCCTGACTGATGCACAGCCAGCGCACACACAACATTCTGGCTGTGAAGGGGATTTGTGGTCTCCATTTATGGTGCATGACAAATGAATGGCATGAAATCATTTTATCCTCCTTTTGCACATGCTCAGAACCTCAACAAGCCAGAGTAAGTTTTATATAAAACACGATCAAAGGCCACGATAAAATCAAAACATCAGAAAACCTTTAAAAACCTCAGACATGGCGCAAAAACATTTAAGATTTTAAAGTGAAATTTAAATGGCTTAAAATTGTCTATGAAGTGCAGATACCGTTTACTGCATTATAATGTTTTCAATGAGGAAAACAAATCACTTAAATTTCAGCTACCTGTAGCAAGGGTGTGACAGCTTTGCACAATGATTATAGCTACAGTATTCACGAGACATGTTAACTATCATCTGCTGCTCTATGTGAAGATATATGCAATGTAAAGCTGTCATTACTGTAAACCACACACATTAAATCACTGAAACTTTCCATTGGCCTTGAAAACTCATAATTCAGCTACCTGCCTGCTCTTCTCGTATATCTCCTAGACCTCTGTAATAATGCCTCTGAATGAATGGTGGGTGGTTTATTGCTACATAAACATGCAGAAACACCTCTCAATGAGCAGGCTTGGCTTTCAAAGCACTTATTACAGGCTGTAATTATGAAAATGATTTTAATTCCTAATTTAAAGAAGAAAAGGTGTTTGGCTTCCCTTTTTCATGGCAGAAATGCATGTATGTTTCATCAGTCCAACCAAACAAAACTGATGTTTGGATGGAAGCAGTCTGCTATTAAATACAGGCTTTTCTCTTAAGAAAAAGAATACAGCGACTGCAGTATTCAAGAGAATCAGTCTGTAAAAGACTATCAAAGGAACAGATGATTCAAATCACTATAAAAACAGGAAAGTTGCTATATGAAGGTGTACACAAGAAAGAAAAGCAAAAATGTTTGTATATGAACATACCTGTCCACACTTAGGACAACAAGATCCTCCTGGTCAGCCAGACCCTCCATAGCCTCCTTCAGTAGTCGGACTTTTTGCCCTCCACCGATGGAGCGGCCCACATCGCCTCCCCTCCACTCTTCCCCCATGCCCAAAACCTGCGACAGAACACATTAAGGCTTCATGCATCAGGAACTGATACTGAAATTCTCTGGATAGCAGACTAACAAATGCAAAATATCCATCTTAAAGAGCCACTAAGCCTCATCTCTACTCTTAAAATGTTTTACTCTTTCTTAAAATCATTTAGGAATTACTATTGGGGTGAGATAGTTCCATTTGTTTTTAAATGACATTTGTCTGCAATTTTCTTGAGAAGGCAGAATAAGGAGGCAGAATAAGGAAGAAAAAAAAAGTTGAAATCAGTTGATCTGCATTGGACACTAGGGCTGGGCAAAATGGACAAAATAAAATATGAAATCTTTGACTGCATACCTTGACACTGAAATTGTGGTAATGTTATAGGGTGAGTATTGGTGCTTCCATAAGATATTTACAAGAGATTTTTGATAAGCAATCATTAGTAATGTGGATATGATGACCACGTAAGCTCACAACAGAACAGCTAGAACAGTCTATTAAGTTCAGAAAACTGCATCCTGTCACTGTAACACTGCCTTTAAAACCAGGAAAAAAATAACACTTATGCCATATCATGATATCATGATATTAAAAAAAAACCCAGACAATGTCTAGTCTCACCAATATCGGTACAATATTGATACACCATCCAGTTCTGTTGGACACAAGTGAAATGATCTCATCCCCTTGGCAGATTTTCTTTTTGTGTTTGTTTTAAGAAAAAAAAAGAGATTCCAAGAATCAGTGCAAGATTGAATGGCTCATTAAGATTATTTCTACAGGCTGTTGCACTTTATTTTTTGCCTTGAAAAGCTCTATCAAGCTGGGAAAACATTCTGTTTTTGGCGTGTGTGTGAGAGCTTGAATGAACACATTCACTGCACGCTCCCAGGACTAATTGTAAAATACGAGGAGACAATCTTACCTTCACAGTGTAGTTGAAATAGTTTGCAGACTGCATAAAGCGGAGGAAGCCATCTGTCTCCTTTGTGGCAACAGTTAGGACCAGCAGTTTTTCTGTGAGACAGAAATTTGACTTCCATGACATAACCCATGAGACTAATAAAATCATCACGTACATAATGACTCCAAAATTACAGGGGCGGCACGTGAACCAACAAATTAAAACCGTGACATATGAAGTTGTGAATTTGAAGCATTTGAAGGAAAAAATATCACGGCTTCCATCTGAAAAACATGTATGCTTATAAAGCTGTGGGTATCTCGTGTCTGTAAACCAGATTCCATCCAAACCTCAGACCTGCTGCATGTAAACATGATAACTGGTGGTTCAGCTGTGCAAATCTACATCTTAAAGCTGCACTAAGCAATGTTCTGACCACTGGAGGGTGTCAAGAGCACAAACTCCATTTGTAATTACACAAGGCCACTTCTCCCCCTGTCGAAACGCTTGTAGAAATCGACAAGTAAAGTAAAAAGTGTATTTCTTGACGCATGATTGAGAGAGGGTGAGAGGGTGAAGTGGAGGGCAGAGGAGGAGCTTTGGTAACTCTTCATTTTAGTGGGCCCCAAATTTCATGGTAAACATGATAATAAGCAAGTAACGTCTTTGAAATTCCTTTGAAATTACACCCAAATTACGCCATCTCCCTCAAAATTTACTGAAAACCAAAACGTTTACTGTGTCACCAAACTCGCTCTAGATGGATATTTCAAATCCATTAGATCATAAAAATTTAATTTCCACTGGTCATAGAATTTCTGGAAAATCGCTCATTCATTCATTCATTTAGACCTTTATTTATCATGAAATTGAAAGACTGCCTTTACAACTTGAATGCGACTTCAGTTCAGCTTAGTCTTATTGGAGTTCTACAGGAAAACCATCAAATAAAAATGATAAACTCGGATTGCAGTGTCTGGAATGAATTTGTGACACAGTACAAGTAAAAGTTTTGTTTTTACCACGGTGGGGATTAGTAAAGTTTATCTCATCAGTTATCTTAGGTGAGGAACATGTGCTGTTTAAATCTTGATTTGACTAAAACAAAAGAGCATTGCTGTCCAGAGGCTTTAAAGAACTTTGGGTGAAACCTCCAGGACATTTCCACTGGCCAAAGGCGCTGAGGGCTAAAGATGTGGAAAGGTGAGTCAGACAGAAATCAGTGCCACATCGTCATATGAGAACACTGGCAGGCAGAGAGAGGGAGGATACCAACTAAGTTAGTTTTCACTAGCTGGGAGAGGCCTAGATTAGAGAGGCTGTAACTTGTCAACAAGAGCTGAAGACGGAAGCACACTCAGGCTCTAGATCTGGATCATCAAAGTCCATTATGTCATGAAGAGGAAACAGCGATTCATTTCCAGCTCCCAACAGGTCCTGTCAACCGGTCCAAAACTGTTGTGTTGCAGCAGCAGACAGGCCAACAAAAAATGAGTCAGTGACACTTTAATGTGGTTTTATGATACCACTTGAATACTAATTTTATTTTTCATGTTTCGGGAAAGTACTGCCATATATTTAATACTATGATCCACTAGACCCCTGTAAAATATTTATTACACACTGGCAAGTATGACAGGAAGTATGGGAGCGGTCATCAGGGCTCCACAAAGGCCTCGTAAAGACTTGATTCAAAAGTGTGTTCTGCTCTGGAAATTTATTAAGTGCTGGGATTACACCGGTGTAGTGGTCTATTTTTATCTTTCTTTCTTTCTTTATTTATTTTTTGCCATTCGCCAGTGGCCTGGGGTTCAGAGAAATTCAGTTTTCACTGGCTGCAAAATTCAAGTGAAATATATAGAATATCTGCAGCCCCATCTGAAAGATAACCCACCTCCTCACAGACGACACAACTATAATATGTTGCACACAGCGTCCTTGCAGCTCATTTCCATCCATTTCCTGTCTATGTGACTTAGCCATTCTCTCATCCCAGTCTAGCCTGTGGCCCTGTCATGGCTCTAATGGGTATTCCAGTAATGCTCTGACATGGAGGTTTTATTATGGCTTGGAAATAGTTCCCTGTCTGCCTCTAACTTAGCAGCATCAAATGACAGATAGCAGACAACTGGGCAGGTTTCAGAACAGCACAAGTTTAAAGTCCTCCCCTGCACGGAGGGACGGAGTGCCTCTTCAGAGCACAGGTGTGTCCCTGTTCTTGTTCTGGCTCATGCCTTGGCTTGAAGGTGCAACAGGGAAACTAGTGCAGGCAGGGGGTGGGGTCTTCCACATCTGGGAAACACATTTTGCATGCAGTCCCGTAGAACAACTGCTTTCACAGTAACAGGAGAGGTTTACAGGCTGCTTGTGCCACCCCCATTTCTCGCAGTGGCAAAGTTGAAGCCCAGGTCAGGTTCAGGCTGTTGTTTACCCTGAATCCAGCACTGGTATGCATGATGGCATTTTCCCTGGACCAGAAGAAGTCTCATAAATCAAATGATTATGATTTTTTTTTTTTTTTAACTTTGCTCCGGAAAGAAGTGCAATAAATCATCGAACTAACTGCGGGAATCACTCTCATCAACGGAAAAAAAAAAAAAAAAAAAACTCTCTTCAGAAAACTCTTCAGTGACTGAACTGTAATACCGAATTCAACATTAAAATATGTCATAAAACAGGCATACATTTCATGAGTTTCTCATTTGCTTAAGAGCTCATACTTATGCAACCAATGGCCTTCTCATGGTGAAGAGATACAGCTATAATTTTTCTCTCAGTTAAAGAGGTACTGTAAGATGATATCACGCTGCAGAGAAGAAATCCCAGAGCAATACCAGTCTGGACATTCCAGTCTAGTGTGTAATGTGAAGGATTTTCTGAAGGGGTTTCTTGGCAGGGCTTCAGCACCTCCATGAAAAATTCACAGTTCTCTTTCATGAAGTGCTGCAGCCAGCACGTCTCTCTTTCCCTTTTACAAGGAGCTCACTTTTATTGCTTTAAAAATGTAAATTCAGCAAAGATGAGCTTGTTCTCCCTTCTGCCATGAAGACTGATGGTCAGCTGAACTTTGCGATCCTTTCTGTTCAGGTTTTGTGGCTTATTTATTGAATTTAGTGTCAGGGCAGCTCCTGGCTGTGTAAACTCAACTATTCAGACTTCCTGCCCTGTAGCACCTCAACTGAAAACTGTCTGACTTTGCCAGTGATGTCAGGGAGACACTTTCCATCAGAAAAAATAGACCTACGGCTAACACAATTATCCTTCTGCGACTTTGCCCTGACCTCACAAACCACTCGCCTTCCTCCTGTCATAAACAAGCAAGCCACAGAAGTTTATCTTAAAAAGCGGGCACCCGGTTAAATACACGCCAGAGGATGCAAACCACCTCTGATTTAAAATAGATGAGACAGACTTACAGACTGTTTCCTAAATTATGCATATTATTCAAAAATTTTCATGAGCCTTATCTATCACTTTCTCACTTGTAGTTTCTGGTGGAAGACAAACAGACATCCCTGCCTTTGGAGCAGACTCACAATGGCCTGATGTGAACTATGGTTGAAAATTTAGGCTTAATGTCATGACATCATCTCCAAATACAACAAATACAGCATACAGTTTCTGAAAAAAGCAAAGCATCAACAATAGGGATGCAGCGATACCTATTCCGTGATATCAAGTACGGGACTGTGAGTGTCAGCTGATGACGAGTGTCAGTCTGATACTGAACCCATCATGTGGAAAAATATTCCATTTGGGATTAGCACTATCTACCACAGTAGTTTGGTGTGGTTCACGCTGCTCCTCTTTTGCACTTGTCTGTAGAGCTGCAACTATCAATCACTTTAATATTCAAGTACTTTACTTTAAGTTGTTATTTTTGTCGTGCCCAGTGCAAAAGACACCTTGAGTAGTCCACAAATTTGGCAAGAATTGGAAAAATAGATCGGACGCCCCCATCCAAGCACATGACAGGGAGTTGCATCATTTGTTTGGGACAGATCACTCGTGAGACTTTTGCAGTAAAGCCAAAAATCCACAGCACCTGACAGTAGACTGCTCCAGCAGAAAGAGTTAGCTCAATACACCGAGCAGTGAGCGACTGAAACAGAAAACTTTGCAAGGGCAGTGGTGTTTTCTCCAGCATTGATTAAAAGCCCACAGGTGTGTGCTGCTCACAATCACACTGGAGGCTGGGATAAGATTATAACGCTTCCATACTGGAGACATTTTCATCCGCATCATCATTTTGCTCCGTGTCCCTCCCATCAGAGACTGATATGTGACAGCAATTATCACCCTTGTGCTCCACTTCTCTGCTTCCCGCTGTTGCACGGACTGTGAGCTGTGCGCTGACTCTATTACACTGGTAAATTGCATCACATGTTGGTAATTACATTTCAAGATTGGAATGGTTGTTTCTAATTCGGTGTCACCGATCCAGCAACAGCACAGTCATAAACACGACTTGTATTCTGCTCAACTTTGGCCTCCCTTGTTAGAGAAAGAAAATAGACTGCGCTGAATTGACTCTCCAAAATACAGAACAAACTCTGAACCTTCCAATTACAGAATTATTCAGTACTTCACAGAGCCCTAATTTTGCATGATATAAATTTTATGGCAATAATTTAAAATTCCGATGCTTATTATTTAACATAATTTAAAATCATGATAAAAAAAACGCCTAGATTCAGTGGTGGGTGGCCCTGTCCTACAGTAGGGGAAACACTGCGGTAAGTTGGTAAACTGCACATCATACTACAAATCATAAAGCAACAAGTCATTTTCACAATTTGTTCTGCAGTGACACGTTAGGAGAAAATACTGAGAGAGATTTCACTGAATAGTTTCTTTCAGGACATCTTCAGGACTTTAAAAATGTTTCTCCAGTCTTTTTGCAGAAGATGTGCTATTGGTTCTGGTTGGAATAGACTTGTTTACCTTGTAATGTTGTTTTGTATGTTTAGCTGTGATTTTATTGTTTTTGTTTGTTTGTTTGTTTTTTTGTCTGTTTGTTTTGGCCAGGCCTCTCTTCTAAATTGCTAGTAAAACAAAGGTGGAAAAAAAATCTAATATAAGATCACCATAGAAACCATTCAGCTATTACTGGAATGTTTTTTCCCTGTTGTAACTGCAGCATGTGTGTCTGTGTGTGCATTCTAACCATACAGAAACACAGTGGGCACACCGGATGGAGATCTATGTGAACTGAAGTGAATCCAACTAAATAAACACATCGTAAATTCCTCCTCAAAAAATGAACTCCCTACCTCCAAACAACTTATAAAACCAAACAGCCTTGCACATGTCTCTGGACCTGAAGCTCCTAGCGACTCAGAACCAGCATCTGTCTGGGGCCTGTCGGGTCTCTGAACAAACTGGTTGTTGTCCCGTGTCTCTAAGACCTTCTCTTCTGGAGATAAAATTAACATTAATTTTATTTAAATTAATAAGATTTTGACACATATGTTCACATATTTCAAGATTTCTGGCGCATTAAAAAAATGTGGCGATGACGGTAATGAGCTCAACCCCGTGGTGGGCATCGCATAACCACAGACCTGCAGTTATTGTCACAGGCCTTCGCACATGTGACATGTTGGAATAAATACAGCAGCAGAACTAACAATATTTTCCAGTTCTTCTATTACAGTGCTATTCATCAGGTGCTCTACAAAATACTGTTGCTTTATTGTGACACCAAAAGAAATGTTTTTACAAAATGTTGCTTGCCATATAACATCAACATGACTATCAATAAGAACACACACACACACACACACACACACACAGAGGAAGAGAGAGACAGAGAGAGCCCAGTCTGATTTTGATTTTCATAATTCAAAGTAACATTTCATTAACTTATGTAATATAGCCAAAAACAGCGAAAAACAATTATTTTCCAGTATAAAGGAAGTTAGGACTGACATTGTGATCCTCTTTTTCAGTATGAGGATTTGTCCTTTTCATGCTAAGTGTCACATGTAATTTGTAATTAATATCAGTGAATAATTACGGATGACTTGCATTCAGACAGGATACTGTCAGAAGACAATGATCTTTCCTGGCTACAGTGGAAAAAAATGAATGTGTTAATGGAAACCACACACTAATTCACTGTTTAATTAGTCCCTGGTGAATATAATGTATGCAGAGAAAACAGTAACTCCCTCAGGGGGAAAAAAAAATGCTATTCTACCTGCCTAACTAACTATAACTGAGAGTCCTGGGCAAATTCCCAAGCTTTTTGGTGATGTTGTTTTCTCTATGCTGTTGTTGTTGCTTTCAACAGACAGCAATCAACTAGTGATGCGGCATACAGCAAGATACAGATGGCAACACTCAAGCGAGAAGCCACAGTTTTGGAAGAGGAGTGTCTAGTCAGAGCAAACACAAGTGTTTGTTTGACAGTCCTGCATGAACAGCCCACACGAGTAGAGGAATGCAGCTGAGACAGAGCTGCCGTAACTTTCCCTCAAGAAAGACATGAATGCAGAGTGTTCTCTCTCTCTTCCTCTCACTTTCTGCCTGTATACCACATGAGACACAGTTGTCTAGGTAAACTTTCACACCTCGATGAGCGAATGCATCGACTGACTGGCTGGGCCTCTGCTTAAGTAAGCATTTCTTAGAGAAAGACAAGAGGTCTCATGGGGAATGTGCCCTGGCTTTGAACAGAAGGATAACAGGATCTTCCCTCTTTTTATGAGGTGCTCTTGGCAGGTGAACACAAGCTCCTGTTACTTCTATTTTCGTACTGTCCCAATAAACCTACATGGTGCACCTTAAGACTCACCAAATTGGTTAAAAAAGTGCCAGACCAGGAAAAATGAATCTAGTCCAGTGAATAGCAAACATTTCTTGTTCCTTGGATTTATTTGGCTGAATTTGTCTTTTCATTCATGATTTAGACTTGAGCTCACATGAGCAGTGTCTGCCAATAACAATAACATCTGACGTAGGCTTAAGCAGCTTCCTGGAAGTTGATCAATTGAGTTGACCTTCACGATATGAAATGTGGATTCTGAGTTTGACTTAAGTCTATTTGGAAGCCCCTTTCTTTCTGCATCTGAAAAAACATTAAAGGAAGCAATACTATCAAGGTGCATGCAATCTGCCGTAATTGTGTAAATGTGCTAGGTTCAAAGGGTACAAAGTGCATCCAGCGCATGTGTATAATCGGGACTTGATGCTTGAGTTGTGCCATATTTTCAACAATGATATGAAGTGCCAGGTTGTACAGCTGAAACACCTCATCTTACTCAAAGCAGTGTCTGCACTTTCCATCCAAGCCATGCTTTCGTTTACAAGAGTGTCTGGGGATTTTGTGGAAATATCTCAAGCCTCTATCTCTTGCTGCATAGATGGAATATGCTATATCACGCAGACACTGAAGCGCATCATCAAGGACAGATTCCTTTCTGCTGCAGGATCTCCAAACATCACAGGTAGCATCAACTGTGCTGGGTGACGTGACCGATGGGCCACAGAGTGCACAAGAACAACTTCATAGGAATAGAAAAAGACACCATTTCATGACATTCAGCCGGTGGTTAATGGCAACGATGGCCAAACCAAGTGTTTACATGTCGTTTCCAGGGTCTAAACCATAACACATTGCAGTGCTCTAGTTAATCCATCCCAACAAGCAGTGCAAATGGAGTGAATTGCTACTCTGGTTCCAAGTAAATGAAACGTGGACAGTACTGGCCTTAGCAAAGATGCATGAAAACGCAAAAGAGTCAATAGTCTGGTTTTCCAGCACAAGTCAAGGGAAGGACAGAAAAGGCATGCCCAAAGTCCTCATATTCTACACTGAATAGGCAAAATCTGGATGGAACAACTCAAACATGCACATTTCAATCCACAGAAGACCTGCAACTTAACACAGTTGAGCCCATTGTGCAGAGGATTAACAGGCAAGTTTAATGACTTGTGTACAAGTAAACTCTTTTTGTTGCCATGTGATGATGAAACAAAGATTTTTAAAGTGGCTCAAATTTAGAGCTGTTGTTGGGTTTCTGGGTCACAGAGGCAGAGCTACACCCATGACCGTGTTGATTTGACCAGCAGTACAAACATGTGGATTTAATCCAGCTGTGCGCTAATACCAGGATTGCTACTATTACATGTCTGGAGCCCATCAAATTGTTGAAGTGTGTTCAGCTCTCTAGGAGCACAGAACTGCACAGTTCTTGAAAACAAATTACGTGAACGAGGCTATATGTATTGCATTTAATGATATATTAAGAGATATACAATAAAATCATCCTGTCTTACACAACCAGTACATTTCTTTTCAATGAAAATGTAACCACTTTTTGTAGTTTTTTTTTTTTTTTTTGGGGGGGGGGGGGGGGGGGGTGTTAAAAGTGTGTTTACAAGGCCTGAAGCCTTATTGCTTCAGTGTGCAGTGGATCACCACCCACACATATGCAGTGAACGGTATAGCAGCCAGCCCTTTAACTTCTTAACCCTGAAACAGACATTCATACAAGCACGCAACACAAAGACACACATAGACCAAGGCCCAACCTATCATTACTTTTAAAGGTTTCCCAGCTTTAAATTACATTAGAATTTTAATGTAACCACAAGCAGCTTTGGCACACAAGTAGCAGTTTTTATACCTGGAAACCAGGAGCCCCTAGACATGCAGACATTCCTTTTCACCTAACAAATACCCTAGTCTGTACCTGGGTGCGAGCTCCATGTGGTTTTACTTAGTAGTGGCCTAATTTGAGGGCTGGATGCGGAAAAGATGGGGGACACTGGTTGCTAGTTAGTTGGGCATCATTGCAGCTGTTCACAAATAAAACTGAGCTTATTTTCAAGTGGGGGTTTAAGCCACCGTAATTGATAAAACATGCCAGTTTCATAATACAAGACCCATGTAGCACATCCCTAGGAAAAAGAAAAAAGGAAAAGAAAACAAGAAAAAAGAAGATCTGTGTTTTCAATTATACTTGCCAAAACCCCATCCAGTGTAGCATGATGTCAGCAGCATCATCCCAGGGAATAACTTTGGGTCTCCCCACAAAGTCGTTTTAGATTAAAATAACCTCCTATTTATTTTGCCACGATAAAAAACTACAGCATGGAAAAAACAATAAGATTTCAGCTAGGCCACGTCATACAGTGTCCCGGTCAGAAGAACAGTTAGGAGTCATTTCCTGTGGTGGCCAAAGTTCTGCACTACCAGAGCACTTTAATTTAGTAATTGCTTACAGGAATACTCAGATCACAGCAACAGAATGCACTTTGGGGTTAAGCATCTAAGCCAGGATGGCATACTAAAATACTGTTCATTAATTCATTCTATTCCTTTTTTCCTATCCCAAAAAAGAAAAAGGACTGAAGTGACATTAAAACGCAACTTTATGAAGTAACTTTACATTATTTAAATATGTCATAAATTTATGTGAGCTAACCATATAAATGAATATGTGTTAATACCTGTACTGTTAAAAGGCTTATGGTTGATGGAAACAAGCAGCAAAGGTCTCCCAATTTGTAGGATTTAGAGCCTTCATTTGTGTGAATCATTATCCCAGTATGCACCAAAGCTACAGCAATAGCCGCTATAGCAGAGGAAAGAAAGGAGAGAATGCCACCTGCAGCGTCACTTACAGAAACTCTGACTGCAACAGAAAATCAAAAGAAATGCAAGACTCCCCACACTGCTACCTCCACTGTTGGGCAGTGTTACTTTTAAAAGTATCTTGTTACATTTGTTTCATTGGTGCATTATAGGGCTATCTATTGAGAAAAGTAATGCATTACAGTGCTTTACTGTTACGAAAAATAGAACTTTTAATGAAGCCGTGCACATGCTGTTTATTCCCGATGTCTTAACGCCATCGTCAATGGCAAATTCATAATGGTGGGAATACTTCCACGATGTTTTGGCTGTCTTTGTCTCTGCCATTAATATTTTCTCTATCCATCTTCTGCTGCTTATCCGGAACTGGGTCGTGGTGGCAGCAGGCTGAGGAGGTCAGGCCAGACAGTCTTTTCCCCGGCCACATCCACCAGCTCCTCCTGGGGGATCCCGAGGCATTTCCAGGCGAGCCGGGAGACATAGTCCCCCCAGCATGTCCTGGGTCTGACCCGGGGGCTTCTTCCCAGGTGGATGTGCCCGGGAACACCTCCACCGGGAGGCGGCCAGGAGGCATCCTGACTAGATGCCCAAAATATTTTCTGGCTGAGTTAAACAGCAAAGCTACCTGGACTGTGGATAAAGGGAAGAACAGAAGATGGAAAATATGCCACTATAGTCTGATAAGCTGCTATTTGGCCTTTTTCCTGCTGCGTGGAGTGGTTACGTAATCTGTCAGATGCCTCTGGGTGATCAGTATATTAATTTAATGACTCAATACCATTAATTAATTCTTGGTCATGAAAATGTGTTAGTGATTACTTGCTAATGACTATTAAAGTATGATTCAGTCATAAATTTCTCACAGCATGATCAATTCCTTATAGCTGATGGCATTAAAACTAACAGTTTGTTAATGTTTGCATTAAAGACTGGGCTTTGAAGGATTTTGAAGGAATAGTTCACCCGAAAAAAAAAAAAGAAAAAAGGTCATTACCCCCTCACCCTCATGTCATATGAAATAATGGTGAAGTTTGTATGTCTACATAACAAATGGCAATCTGGAATCTGTTCTGTAGTGTTGCAAAAAAGGAAAAAAATCTACTATTTAATAAAGAAAGTGTTCATGCTTGTGTGCTCTGTTATGTTGCACAGTCATGCTCTACGGCATGTGGGTGCACTCAGACATGAACAATTGAAAGTAATGGTTTTGGAGAAGACTTGAACTGAATATTGTTTGGCTTCAGATACTTAATGAACTGTTTGGAGTGATTATATGGACATTTGTGCCCTTTCTGAACTCTACACAACTATGTTTACAGCAATTGTAAGCCTAATAGCAAGCTGTGCAAGCCAGCTTAGTCTGACTCACTGCATGCAGACTGTGGATATGAGCCTGCCGCTGGCTGACACGTCCAGTCGCCAGCTCCGCCCCTTCTCTTATCTGCACATTACCGTTTTCAAAATCCCTGTTGCAACGTGAAACAATAACAACAATCTGAGCTATGTATAAATGTACTGATCTGTTCCACTTCACGAGCTTCTGTGATATCAGTTTAATGATGTTCTGCCGTCGTCTGTTGTTTTAACGAGTCCAGTGAGCACCAAAACAAGTCCCACATGCTATTTTGCAAGGGTGCTGTCACTGCATCCTGGATTTAGAGCCAAGACAATCGTGACTGCTTTAGAGAAATACAAACAGGCCAGTCTGCCCAGAATGTTTTTTTTTTCTTTTAGCTGGATGATAGTGGGGAAAGCCAGACTTTTCTTTAGCGCTGGCACAGTGATAACTAGATAGGTCAGGCTCTGTGAGACAAAAACTAACTTGCTGTGTATTGGGTCAAGTAATATGTGAATGAATAAATAATGCCAAAATTCTCTGTTTTGTGTTAAGATTATTCTTATTAATTCTTAATTCTAACGTGCTGAAATGACAGTAGACAGACTAACCAAAAAGCAATACTAAAATCAACAGTTAAGTTTGTAAATATTGAAAAGTAAAGGCATAATTCAGGAGTCATCAAGTATGAAAATGTCATTTCATATGTTCAATAGCAATTAGATTTGTTTTGTAGAAGTTTTAAACAGGAGTTACATGTGTAAAGCTGACCTCCCAGCTTTTTTGGCCCCATTAAGTATCAGATTCAGCCAATGTAATATTCCTGCCAAATCTGAACAGCTGTTCTGCTCCCTCACTCAGACAGCATCCCCTCCAACAGCAAGGGACTGTGACTGGATGGGTGGAATAATGGAATATTTTCACCATGAATTTGGTCCTGACAATCTTGCTCAACTGTCCTCCCTTGTTTAAGACTCCCTTTGGATGGAGACTTGATGCTCTGGAACATGACAACAATAACGCTGTTATCATGCTGTTCTTATTTATTTGATCCGTGGCAGAAAATGCCTCAGACATCGCAAGCAGCAAAAGCAGTGCAACAGTTGACAACATACATTTTTCCATTTTTTTGGACAAAGAGGTCAAACTTGTGGTGTTACGTGACAACGTTCCAAATTACAGGCTTGGTCTGCCAACAAGGTTTGTTAGCACTATAGAATGGAATTACAGGCCGGAGAGCCATTATACAGTATATAATGCATGACCAATCTTAGGTGGAGCTTCCTTTTCTTCTCTATAAAGTGTTCCCTGTTGGAACGTAAGTGTGGGAAAAGCTTAAACTGAAGAACGTTACAACATGGGACACTTGAACAATCTATAGCTTTCAGAGTAATGTCAGTTATGGCAGCCATAAGGATCCACAAAGTGATATGTCCCAGCCGTTGGCTGGAATGCAAAGGCTGTTTTCAAATGATCAATCTGTCTCCCAGTAAAATACCATTGACATGAAATATGACAGCACTGTACTTCTTTGAGATCGCCTCCATGCACTTAAAGATCCAGTACAACGATTCTACCTCAGTCAAGAAAAGTTTTATATTGACTTCTAACACAGGGAGCAAATTTTTTTTATTATTTCAGTTTTTAAGTGAGAGCCTAACTTTCCCTACAATTCCACCATTCGCTGCACTCCAATATTTCTGCCTTTAGGGAACAAATGTTTTGTGTCGGAGCTTCAGCACCCAGCAACTATGACTTTGGCTAGTTTGGCTCCTGCTTGGCTATAATGTTAAACACGTCATGAGGCGTCATCCGCTTGCTCAGTCGACAGGGAGTTTTTTGTTGGGCTTTACATAAATCAGTTATAATCAATTGGTCATTGGACTTTGTTACATGATACTATGGAGCTGAGACATGCAACTGCACTGGATGCCTTTCTTTACATTTTGAGATGGGCAATTGATTAGAAACACTGAGGGATAATCGTTCACTCATAGTTTTACATTGAATAGGTGGGAAATTGCTTCTGTGTAACAAGTGTTCTTTCATCATCCCATGCACATCACCAAAAGCCTAAAAAGAGACATAACTGCCCCCTGCCATTTATCAGGCTTCATTCAATTTCTTCACTTTGACACTGAGAGCAGTGCAAGACATAGCATTGAGTCAAGTGTATATATTTGGCTGAAATACAGTGATCGTGGAGGTATTTCGCTGACATTCCCTTTACTGGAAGATGTGACTCCAGTACTGTAAAATGACCCTAAAAGCAGCACATATTACCTGGTTAATATAAAGTATAAGAAAACTCTTTGAGTGAAGGTCCATGCAGCAAACCGTTCACTCAGCTCCTGAATAAAGAGGGAGCCCTGTGCAGAGGTATGTGTTTGCTTAGACTCACCAAAAGAGCTGTATGCTACTCCACTGGCCAAGCACCAAGAGCATCCTGCCAAGTCACCACCTCCATCTTTTTGCCCCTCTCCCTCCACCTCCCCACCCCCTCCCACCACGCACACACACACACCCATATTGTTTCCTCATTTCTTTGTTCAGAGAAGACAATAGAAGAAACATGATTACACCTTTTTCCTTATTCTGAAATCATGAAAAGATCAGCGTAAGCGACATGTTAAATAATCAAGTTATGTTTCATTACGCTGAACTTCATGGCAGTACAAAAAATCATAAAACTTTTAAAATAATATTCCTAACTTGTTTCCAAACTCACAGTGTGGGAAATTTCGTTGAAGATTTGCAGAATTGTGCATCGCAATAACCAGATAGCATTATTCCTTTATATTCATTTTTCTATTTCAAAGATGAACAAGCTCTACTCTAACAATGCTTTCATTTGCAAAATTCTTACATTGCGTCTAGTCGAAAAACATCCTCTAAGCCATTAACCCCTGTCTAAGTATGTGGAATATGCTGGTCCAGATCCACACTCTTTCGATTTAAAGGCTTTTGAACAAATGCATACAGTTGACTTCTGCCTTGAATGTACATGTTTCTCTCAGCAAAATGCATTTCATTAACATGCGTATGTTTTACATCTCTATAGGCCTGCAGTACTTATGGCACCAACACTGACATAAAATACACATGTATCCACTTACAGTGTTGTTTGCAGGATTTTTTTTACAAGATGCCCTGTGATCTGAAAAGGGCCGTGTTTTACTGAAATAATTTCATGGTAATTGAGTGCAATTTAGCAGCACAAGCACGGTGACTGAGGAGGGCTTTTTTAGACAGCTCAATAAAGCTCTGACACATCTGGGATGCTTTTGGAAGCATAAACCTATACATATACCCTCCAGGTTGTCCTCAGCAGCAGGAGCAAGTTCTGCTTGACTTTAGACCATTTAAATTCAATTATAGCAGGTTTGCAGCCGCTGATATAGCTCAAGCACATAATTGCTTGCTTCCTATTAAGACAAAATCAAATACTGATGATTTTGTTCGCAAAGTTATGTAAACAGGTGTAATTGGGTTTGTTTTGTAGAACAACTTTTGGGCCACTTCTGGCACTGTGTGGCCCACAGATTTCGTCCAACCACTGAATTTAAGTGCAAAGCAAAATGAGCAATTGGTAACATCAAAGCTACCCAGTTAAAAAAGCTCTTCACGCCTCCAGTTACTTTCCTTATTTGTCCCAATGACGTTATACAGTAACTGGCTATAGAAGTCTGCACTGTACGCTGCCATAAAACCATTATAACCAAGAAACCGCAGACGTTTCAGACTTTTTTTTTCTCAAGCAGTCTTGTAATTTCACAGTCTCTAACTTTATATTCTGCTGCACACGGACTACAGAGTACATTTACATTACCACACACTAAGCCACAGCAACCTGCGCTTCCTCACGTAGCATCACGCAGAATTTAAGATACATCTTCGAAAACAGAGATGGGCGTAATTCCCAATTGCTCAATCGGCATAATACACCTCTATCTGCCTGTTGCCACTAACTCAGCAGGTGTTGCTGAGCATACCCTTGTAAAAACAGTGAAAACTGATGTATATCTGCTTATCGTATCCATAATGTAAAATATATATTACAGGCTGTGCTTCAGGGAGACCACCGACTCGCGAAAAGTTATTTTTAAAGTTGTTCCTTACCTTTAGGAATAGCAGTAGGCGCTTGTGCTGTGTCAGTGGAGTAGACAGAATTTGCTAACTTCATCCAACATGACAGGACAAAAATAATCTTGAGGTACTCCATGGCTGTAGTAGTGTGTGTGTCCCCGGACAGAGCGCAGAGCACTGACTAGGGAAATTGTTGGACCGTCCTCTCAGCCCACCAGCGGTCAGCCTCCCAGCGCTGGAGGGTCGCGGACTCTCGCGATAATTAAAATAATAACAGCGAAATCCACCGATGGATATGGAAAGTTTTCTGGACGAGCGAGAGTGGGACAGCCCTTTCAGTCGTGAAGAAGGGTATAAATACTGTAATTCTGGGGAATCAGGGATCATGAGGCGTGGTCCCCTAATTGCAGCTGCATCCACTGGGCTCTCGGTGAAGTTATAGCCCCAGTGGAGAGAGGAGATAACGGTGCTCACGCCTGGCAGAGGGAGGTCCGACGGGAAAGTGTGATTGAATAAGTACAGCTGTGTTTGAGACCCCCTGGTGCTGTGAAGTACTCCGCCCCTAGTCCCCTCCCAAAGTAATCACAGGACTCCCCTTCCACCCACTGCCCATCTTTTCTCAGACTCATGCAGATAAACCACCAAACAAAGATGAAAATACATTTTAAAAATTCTTCCATAATTCAAAAATCATTACTTGACTGTTTTAGAGATGTGCAAAAGCTATTTTTCATCGCCTGTTTTGTGTAGATGACATGGCAGGCAGTGCAACACAGTTATTCCTGCCATAGCCGATGCTTGATAATGCAGTAAACCTACTTCTGTTCACACTTAATTGATGCTGCAGATGCCAGAACTGCCCCTTCATCTCTACAGTGCACACTCATTGTGTAGGGGGAGAAATGAGGGAGAAAACAGAAACCAGACGTGAAATTAAGCCTCCGGTAACCATGTGATGGTTTCAGTGGAACTTGCCCACGGCACCCGTCTCGGCTCTGCCGTGGCTGACCTTGCAACCGATGCTCGCTCTCTCCATTTGTGTCTTTTATTCCTTATTAGGTGTAACAGACTTGCTTTCCCCCCAGCTGTAAACCATTCCTGTCTGGCAAACAGTAGTTTGTATGGCAGCCGTGATAACTGCCAGCGCCTGGATTGCTTTACTTAATGACATCACTTGCCTATGGTTTTGAATGCAGTGGAAGTTAAACTCTTTTATGGGAGAAATTAGTTTTGCACATAGTGGGCTTATAGAACCATAAAATGCAAAGTAGTGCCACATAATTCATCAAACTTGACTTGGACTTCAAAAGTTCATTTTTGCTGTAATTCTAGAGATGCAGCTGACCCATAATTAGTGTGCAGGGTAGGCACAGATCTGCTCTTTTTCCATAAATAGCTGTAATGGAAATAAAAAAAATAATTAAAAACATGCTTTCTGACAAATAGAGAGACATACATACAGACAACGGCCAAAAGGGAGGATGTATTTCCCTCTGAGACCTTCACAAAGACGGACAAATGCGCAAAGCTGATTAAAACTGCCTGACTTCACTATAGTGTAATACTTTTTGAAAAGACATCAGTCATATCTTATAGAATCAAAAATGCTTTCATTCAAGTGTGGCAAGTATGTTATTGAATGGCCCAGTGACAAATATTCAGCAGGGTTTTTATCCTGTGGGGTTCTGCAGCTGGGAAAAAAAGTGGTTGTGTCGCAGAGGTTCTGTGTCTGGCGGCATATAATAGGCAAGAAATATTGTTTGGCTGCAGTTCACTGGCTAAGTCTGTACACCCCCTAACCATTTGGAAAAGAGAGTTAAATGTCCTCTGGTTTTGATTTTAGCCTGATGACAACGTCCAGACGTTCTACTGGATTTGCAGCATACGACCAGAGTCCTGCTTCGTGGGAGTTGTCAGATACTGGTAAGCCATTCTATCACATATCAAATTTTAGTTGCACATCACCTTTCCAAGGCTGTGTTTGTAGAAGTGTGACACATTTACAGTGCAAGTGGGTGGTAGTGGCACAGGTTTGGACTTGGAATTCCAGTGTGCAGCATTAAGAAAATTACATTTAAGAACTCAAAACTAGGCAGAATCATTTAGAAGTTGAAAGGCTAATGCAGTAAATGGGTGACAATGAAGTGTGACTGAGAGGTGAAAGAAACCAGGAGGGACAGCAAAGCATTCCTGCGCCTCATTAATCCCTCAGTATATCTGCCTGGTTCTCACTAGAGTGGTTTCTGGCCTGGAGCACACCTGAACACACTAAAATGCACTCCACACTTGAGGACATTACTCTGACACCAGTAGTGTATATTTGATCCCACTTTATAATTTTGGCTCATTTTAATCAAACCTGAACATAGAACCAGAATCCAGCCTCGACTGGCAAAGACTAAACAGTGTTGCGGCTGCCAAGACAACAGCAGCCCTTCCTCTGTACTGTTATGGAGACATTTGGTTTACCGCAGGGGTCTCAAACTGTGTGCCATGGTGGGCCGAGATTATACAGGTTCTCCTTCCAACCAAACACAGCACATATGATTTCACTGATTAGCACCTATAACCAGACAGGGGAGGCTAGTAAAATCACCTTCTGACATCTTTGGTTGGAACAAAAACCAAACAGAATTCAGCGGAGGAAGAAGGTGCAGTCCTAAAGGAGCAGTCGGATTAGCTCTAAACAGATAAGGAAATTTGTTGTTTCCCAGGCATGTCAATTGAAAACCCAATGCCAACAATGGAAAAAAAATCTGTCGCATCCGGCAGTGTAAAAAAAAAAAAAAAAATGTACCAATTGCACATGTATACAAAAGACAGCAATGGTGAACCCCGATCTTGGCACTCCGAATTCACCCAGACAAGCAATGAACACATTCTGCTAAAATAATGGAGGAGTCCTGCTGTGTCCCACTATCTGGCGTTGTGCAATGCATCACTCCCAGATTATAGTGTAAACTTCAACATAAGCAGCAAGCGGCCTGGCTCGCAGTCAGCTGTGAGACAGAAATGGATGGTACAGCACTCAGCCTATGCACACAGAGTTGAATCAAGGGCAACCTGACATGTTTATAGATTCTTGAAGACGTTTCACTTCTCATCACAGAAGCTTCTGCAGTTCTGAGAGACTGGAGGGGAGTTCCTGGTTTTTAACCTGTGTTGGGATGTTATCCAGGTTGTTAGCTTGTTGGTGTCCCTCCCTGTTAGGACGACCGTCGTAAGTGTCGTGGAGTCATCTGTGTCCAGGAGTGATTGATGTTCTTAGGGTGACAAAGGGGTCAAGAGTGAATTGTTCAGTTCCTGTGGAGGGAGGACAGTATTGTAGGTTGAAAATATACGGTGTCGGAGACCTCCTCCTTTGTTGAGAGATGGTTTCTCTAACTTAACATAAACCAACAACCCAATTCTGCTTGCTTTTTAGAAAGATACCTCAAAAGGTTAAGCAAATCCATGAAACATGGCAGAAAGGTTGGTCATGGCACAAGGAAGAACTGAATAACTTTTCACGCTGATTGGCCAACATTTTCCTCAGATATATTGTGCAAGGCATGCTTAACTTTTGGTGAATATCCATCATGGGAGAGCAGCATATCTTGACAAATACAGTGTCCAGCCCAGATCAGCTCCCTCAGTGATGGTCCACTGCTTCTCTCTGCTTCATGGTGATAAGGCCTCTCTCGCCTGTCTATTGTTCTGGGCTGCCTTTATAGGAAGGACTCCAAGCAACACATCAATGAGATCATTTCAATTATTAAGTCCAAATAGGTAGCAGCAGGGCAAGAAGGTCGATCTCAAGTCCTACAATACAGTTAGGAAAAGCAAGTACATATGTGACAAAGGACAGTTTCACACTAAAATGCAGCCTTTTAAAACATAGGCCTATGTCATAAAGTCTCAGTTGAATATGCTGTAACATTTCTGCAATGAGGCATCAAATATATTGCTCAAACAAGTAAGCCTTATGTTCTTTTACATATTAGTAGAAGAAAAAAACTGTCCAACTTCATTAGTTTCAGTGCTGAAGTTTGCTTATTTTTTCTAGAAATTCTGGAAAGAGGAAAGAAGAGCTATGAGAATTATGAGGAGTGGAATTGTCTTGGTTACTTGCCCTCTCTGTGAAAACACAAAGACTCAAGTTGAAGGATTGTGGTGCCTTTATCTTGTTCATGAGAAGAGTCTGATGACATTTATTTCAAAATGGCAGAGCATCAACATTAGTTTTTCAGTAGATTGTTTTACACTGTAACTGTAGCTGTATGTAGTCTTGCTTAGTGATTTAATAATATATCTGAGAAAAAGGTTGTTATTCCCAGCAGTCTCATGTGTTTCATTTCCTTTCCATTAGCTGCTGTATAGTTTGCCTCAGTGGGATCTAAATGTAAAAAGGATGTTACCTGGCTAGCTGCTTTGCAACAATGTTCTCATGACCGTAGTGACTTTACCACTTGAACCTCAAGCATATTGTGTTCAGGGCTTCGCATGTTGTAACCACCGATGCACATTTTCAAATTGAAGGTGGCATTAGTTGTCAGTACAGATCGCCATGAACTCTATCACAGGAATAGATGGTGCATTAGGCAGGCAGACATTAAACAAAGGAGATGCTCAATAACAAACCTGAACCTGAATGTTCTCAAGAGGACCCATTCAAAGTATGGGAGAAAATTAACACTCGGGAAAAGTGAACAGCTTCAAAGCTGTGCTTTCTTCACTGATAGTCGTGACTTCCAAAAATATTGTTTGGCCGATCTAAAAAAAGAATGAGTTGTTCCTTTTCATTTGTCTGAATAACCTGCTTTAGGCAACTCCCAAGCCAAAATGACATTACACGAGCTGTCAGTGGTTTGGGCACACCTAGGCTTTCTTTGGACCCTGGAAATCTATATTTGACATAATCGTTCTGGTGATGCAACCAGTTGGTTTTTCAATTGCAATGGTGAGTCACTTATCCTAGACACTGGGTCCAAAAGCCTTGATTGAATGCCCACAAGTGCCTCATTGCTCTAAAAGAAAGGGATTTATTTTTATTCTAAATGGTCTGCTTTGATCACTCTACTGTTAGTTTAATTACTAGTTCAGATCAATGGAAAGTAGAGCACTCCTCTCCTTTAGTCAAGCTTGTCTTCCTGAGAATTCATCTCTCCATCCCCAGCCACTGTTGTCTAAGTTGGTCCCATTTACGAGGCCACAGGCCATCTTTTGGCCCAGGGTGTGGTCCAGTGGGTACTGGTAAGGGGCAAACACAGGGGTTTTGCCAAAACTGTTTTTGAGCTGAGATCATAGCACTCTAACTAGCAGAGGAAGTTCACTTTTTATGGTGCATGTCACCCCAGAGTCTGCCTGCAAAAAACGGGAAAGAGGTTATGCAGCAAAGGCATGGACTAATTCAGTTTGATAATGGGCTTTTCTTCAGGAATTGCTTCACCTATTTTTTTTTTTTTTTTTTTTTAGACAATTCTGAAGGAGAGATGGCATGGAGATTATAGTGCTAGTGGAAATAGCAAATAAAGTAAAAATTCCATCAAGCAATTGAAGATGTGATTTTTTCCCCTGGACAGTTAGAGGTTCTTTTTTGGGAACATTCCTTGAAATTATACAAGATGAGCACTTTTGCTTTCATTACTGTAACACAGGATGACATCTTGAGGAGATCATGTTAAAACCACAAGGCTGCAAAAAACATACCAGAATTACCAGAGTGCTTATCATACAATGCTGTTTAACAGAAGGAAATAAAATCAACCTTGCATCATTTCCAGCCTCCTGGCAAAGTTTAGATATGTTTCTAGACCTTCATGCCAACAAGGCCAGGGTAAAATTAAATGCCGACCTCTGCTAAGTTTAAGAGCCTCTTACTGGTTTCATGCTATTCAGAAAAATCTTTTTTTTTTTTTCTTTTTTTTTTCACACAGACAGAGCAAGTCAAACTGAGTTGGCTCAGCTGACTAAAACACTTTTATTCAGTTCAACTTTATTGTCATCATACTATGCCAGACCATGTGCAATAAAAAGTGGACATACAGGTAGAGCAAGATCATTTATAATTTCAATAATAATAATAATAAAAAAAAGTCCATGACACTGGGAAGAAAATAGGTTAAAGCCAGAAAGAACATGTTTGATAGATACTGGAGTGACTGATGGGAAATCACCACATGCATATGGAAAGCTACTGGGTATGGAGTAATGCACATATTTACAGGTTTGTCTCAACACAGCCTTTTTTCTGATCTCTTTGTCTGGGCCAGACTTGTTAATTAAATATGATTTAATAATATAATAAATAATCTTTGACATATATTTGAAAATATTTAAAACAATAAAATCCAATCTAATATTGGCCCAACAAGTTCAAAGCCCACAGTTGTCACTTTGCTCCTCTGTTGGCAATTGAGAATGGATTTAGGACCTCCCTGGATTTTGATGACATCATCGAGGTATTAAACTTATCGAAAGTCAGGTAAAAGCAACTATAAATCTAAGTTTTCCATTTAAATACCTTAATCTGAATAAGTGAAAAATCAAATTATAATTAAATGTAAAATGCATTGGTAACACTTTACAATAAGAGTACAACAATTAACGTTAGTTAATGCCGTAATAAACATTACGTAACAGGTAATAAACATTAAGTAACAGTTAAGTAACCATTAACTAATGTGTCTAAGAATCATGTACTAATGCTGTTCATGCTAAGGTATTAATTTATATATTATTTAAGGGTTATTGTAGATATTATTAACATTAGTAAATGCCATAATAATCATTAACCAACAGTTAATTAACCATTACGGCATTAACTAACGTTAAGTAATGTTAATTGTTGTACTCTTATTGTAAAGTGTTACCAATGTATTTAAATAACTGTATAACATAGAGCTATACATTCTACTATAAATAAATGACTAACCATTTACATATTACTATGGTGTGCTTGGTGGTTGCTTGGATGTTGCTAGGTGGTTGCTAAGGTGTTCTGGATGGTTGCTTGGCAGTTACTATGGTGTTGTGGGTGGTTGTAAGGGTATCACTAGGCAGTGGCTGTGGTTATGAATATCGAAATATAAACAGATAAGCCAAAATATATACCTAACTAAATTAATGAGCATAAGAATCATGTGGCAGTTAGGAGTCATTTTGTTTGTTTACCAAATATCAAAATGTGTGTGTAGGGGGGCCCAAAAAACACAGTCTGCTTAATGTAGTCTATCCATTTAATCCGGATCTGCTCTTTGTGTCTCAGAGGCCAGGCTGTGGTGTTTTCCAAGGCTACGTTTGCTCAGATGTCGCTTTAGCCATTTGCTGAAAGCAGTGAACTTCACACATAGATACTAGAAATGCTCCATATGCTGTCTGTAGGGACTTGACTGGAATCACCCCAACACTGAGCAAATTATACCCATTTTTCCTAACTTTCCTGAGCTCAGAAACTGACCACAGGGGTATATTCCATTCCACGTGTTACATATTACATTATTGCATATGATACAGTGCAAATCTGGTTTCCATTACAGTTTTTCTCTTGATTTGTCATCATGATCCCAAAAAGACATGCCTATTGAATAACATAATCCTAATCAGGCTTGTTATCGCAGTGCATTTTCCATTTTCCATTTCTTTTAAGCTTTTTCAACAGACTGCATAATGTATGCGGTGCCTCAACCCAGTAGTTGAGGGAAGCATAAACAATTGAAGAGCCTAAACCCTCAGCTCCCAGCATGCAAACTGTCAGTAACGTAAACACACCACATCACACGGGTAGCGGGTTGCTGCAACCTATGTGCTGCTGCAGTCACTGAGGCACAGCATGTTAAAGCTGTTGTTTGTGTTTCGCATGCACCTCCTGACTCCTAAACCGCGATTTCATTTGTGATTTCAATTGTAAGCGTCATTGTTTCATATGAGCAAAGCAAAATGATCCGGCACAGTTTATGGTTGTAAAGTTTTAATATGTGTTTAATTATAAGGGGAGTGGATGGAAGGCGGTATTTCATATATATATATATAAAAATCCCACATAGTTGAAGTAAACATCTGCGTTATTCCCACTCTGGGATTTGTTACCCGGCATATTGCTGCAATGAGAACACTGGTGCGCAAAACAGGATTTATTATTCATATCCATACCACAAACCAGCTTCTGACCGTCTGTGGAACCACAACTCCCCAAAATCCAGAAATGCATCTTCTGTTCCAGTCTTCCCCTGTGGACAGTGATTTCTTAGGAAGTCTCCATAGTCTTTTCTATCAAGAACTTCGAGGAAAAAACCCCAAGGCTAAAAGAGAAACTGTTGGAACCCACAGCTGTTTCCTCACTAACCATAAATAACTCTTGGTGGGAGAAAGTTCTCAGTGAAGTTAATTGAAATGCTGGGTCACTCAAAGTTCAAAGGTGAAAGTGCTCAACAATTTCTCCTATTTCTTCTACTATGTATTTTTTTTCTTTCCAGTCTATTTAATAAACATTTGGAGCATTGGTGTTTCCTGCTTCAAGCTTAATGTGATTAAATGCAGCTTGTACAGACAAATGATGCCATAACGAATCTACTGTCAGCTACAGATCCTGTCACGATTTGTCGATAAGAAGACAACCCACATAAGCTTCAGCATGGTCCATTAACTTTTCCAGGTTATTGTGTATAAGTTCTTTTGCATTTCCTACATTAACTTTTCCAACCACTACTTTCCTAACTATAGCACTTAGAGCAGTGTTGTGTCATACATTTTCCAGAAACCTCGGAAAATTGTGTCATCCATTCAGTCTGTGCCAGCTCATCACAAATAACAAAGGACATGCAATTACCATAATTCGAAGTATTTCGTAAATGTCTGGGATGTTGCAGCATTCTATTTTAATGGGGAAAAATGTTGCATCACCCAAGTTATTTGTGTGTTGGTGGCATTGTTAAACCAGACCTTATGCGTCATCCCTCAGTTTGGTTGGCCTCATGTTTTAGTTTTGTAGGCTTATTGCTCAGCAATATCCGTGATCACACTTACATCAGAGCCTGCCCGAAGTGTCTTTGTGTCTGAGAATAATTGCACAACAGCACTTTGTTATACACTTCCAGAAAAGAGGGGTAATAATAAAAAAATATGTGCTGATATGCTGCTTTCTTGCCCCACAGAAAAAGTAGAGTCAAGCTAATAGTTGCTGCAAAACTGAGAGCTGCTCCAGAGTGCATTAGAAGCAGCAGCAGGGATACTGAGCATAACCCTCTCTCCTCCAGTCCTGCCCTGCACTCAGTCTCAAAGCAGCGACTCACTGCTGTGTGATAGAAAAAAAGCTTGAGAAAACAGTGTTAAATGAGTTCTCTAGGTCACACCCAAGGTTAACTGCTTCAGGTTAGGTGGAGAAAATAATACGTTCTCATAAACCCCAAATACCTTTCCATGTTATCCCCCATAAGGACATCTGTATTTGATGTAATCAACCCAATTCTTTGCTCTACTGGCCAGAGTTTTGAAGGAAAACAAACCACATTTATGTTTAAGGTCTGAAAAAGTCTGAGAAAATGGTAAAATTAAAAAAAAAAAAAAAAAAAAAAAAACGTATTCTGTTTTGTTTTGTTTTTGGAGGGGCTGACAATTAGACAGTGAATGCTTCAAATAAACTAAAGTGAAACTACTGTGAAATTCACCAGGAATGATAGTTTTTACATGAATTAGAATGACTGCTTATGAGCTTTGACATGAGTGCATAAAAATTTATAGCTGTAAAGTGTCATACTGTAGTTTGGGGGTTTTGGAACATCAGGTTGCCGACATGTGTTTAATGCAACACAGTCTGTTTGAGGGCCCCTGGTGTTTGGTGTCCAATCGATCTGGTGATTCATGAAGCTGTGGTAAGTGTTAAATATCCGGTAATCAGTTGCATTTCTGCCTCATGAGAAAAGCAGCAAAAAACAACAAAAAAAAAAACAGAAGTAAATACCGTATACACAACAACATCACTTTGTTTTTATTTGTGTGTTTCCATGGACTCTATTTGCACAATTATAGCATAGCTCACAGAGTTTGCGTCTTTGCATGACTAAGTGTTTTATTAGTTCACAGTATTAGTGCAAAAGTAGAACATTTAATTGGTTTTTCACATAACTGACTGGCACTTTATACGAGAAGAGCTGAGATCCCTTTTTTTTTTTTATCCCATTCTGACTTTATTTTTTGGCTTGAAAAACACAACCAAAGAGCCTTCAGAGGAAGAAGCACCAAAGTCCCATCATTAATAAGCATGTGCTATGGAACTACATTCTCCGACATTAGGCCTGCCAAATGAATCATGTGACAGTTATAGCACTGTTAAACCTAACCTCAAGTCCAAAAACTCTATTCAGATTTCCTTAAGTTGCACACTGCCTTGACAATGCTAAAGCACTTAAACTCTGAAAACAGAAAACATACACTGCAAAAAAATCCCATCTTAACAAGCCATTTAAACTGAGGCTGCCAATGAAGTGGGATAATTAGGGTAGGGTGGATAATTTTTGCAGTGTTGATTCATTTTCAGTGCCCTAAAGTCAGTTCCTGTATCCCAGTCAAGTCATTTTCTCTATTCCAATTTGACATGTGTTGTGAACCTACATAATGACTTGACCATGTGACGTGCATGAGTTCTGGAGAAAGTAGACACTTTTACCAAGATGCCTCTATTTAAGATCTTTTTACGGTTATAGTGTTGACACAGCAGCTACTTTACAATCTGGTGTCTTTGCTACAATAGCGAAGTTAAATGTTTACATCCTGCCGTCCCGTATTTGACTTCCCACTGATGATCAAACTCATCAAATGACAGTATACTGCATTAGAGTTGATGCACAGCACCGTTAACGGGAATCCAAACAGAAATCAAGGCTTTATCTAACTGCAGTATTGCCGTGTTGTTGTGGCTACACTGTTGGTTAACACAGCAGTGAAGATAACTCAGCCTACGTTCACTGTCCAGTTGATATAAAGGAATGCAAAGTAAGTATGTTCAGATGAAAATATGTTTTAATGTAAAAAAAGAGGAAAAAAATGCAAAATATTATCTCTCTTTGCAGTCATAGTATCACTTGCAGGTGTGTAATTCCCAGTGCCTAGATTACAGTAGCATGCATTAAAACCTGAGTTTGTACCAAAATATACAGCATCATCAGACACTAATATTGGAGGAAATCATATGGCATAATATGTGAGTGTTGGAGCAGGTATTAGGTTTGTTCATTTGGCTTGTACAGTGGGTCATTCTTTAGTGAAATGCTGACTCCCTCTTGTGGACAAGAGTGGGAAAGTACATGAAAGTAGTAATCTAACCAAAAACACCACCAGCCTAAAGAGCTGTGAAATTCATTTTCATTATGCCATTGAAAATATTACTACAATCACATTATATTTTGTTTAGTTAGAACACACACACACATACACACACACATGCACACGTGCAGGCACACTGCTATGCTGACAAATAAATAAATAAATGAATAAAAGTCAGTAAATAATACATTTGAATATCTTGGCTACAGAACCATCACATTCCATGACTCCTTCAGTTTGAACACAATATAACTACAAGCGTATTGTTATATAAATAAATAACTTCACAATTCTAATTAGGACCAAATCAGACAAATACAATGGGTCGATCACTTTTGCACTCGTATCATCATGCCACTGGTCTTTGTTTTCACAGCTTGTGTGTTGACAGCATATGCCTGCAATGGTGTTTTTCTTTTGGCTTGTTATGTGGTCGATGGGTGAAAGCTTCCAATTCAAGCATTTTTTTTGTTCTAAACTGAGGGTTTTGGGCCCAGTGACCACAATGTAAACACACAAAGACTATGTCACAAACATAATCTAAAAACACCCCACTGTGTACTCACAACCCTCACCAGATTCCTTTTCAGAAACAGCAACGTGTTCTAACATCCAACCTGAGTAGTTAAGACTAAAACAAACTCTCTATTCCATTGTTCATGTTAGATTAACGCATTTTGGAACCGCTTGGTCCTTTCGCTAAACTAGCCATTTGAAAGGTGTACTAGATTAGGACAGTTAGGGCAGATCACCATGGCTTTATGGCCTTGTTCCTCCAGGAATGTTGTTTGCTGGCTGCGAAATCCTACTCGGCTCCTAGTTGTTAGAACTCTCAAAGAACATGAAATCCTGTAGAGAGGCAAGTCAGAAAGAAAGATGGTTTTAAGAAAATTAAGCACTGGAATGACTTTGCTCTAATGCTTAACTGAAGTAAAAATGACAGAATTTTTCTATCACTGCCAAATCTACAGTGAAAGCACATTACAGTTTGAGCAGTGAAGTTCAACTTGTGCTACTACAGTAGCTGCAACAAACTGTTTTGCATACGGGGTGATTTGGGAGGTTTCAGGACACGTTTTCCACAAAATGTTGGCTAACTAGTAATTGGTAGGTAGATGGCATTTCTAACAAGCAGTCAAGAGGAAATACATCATTCTCTGTGGAAAGCAGGCCACATGAGGCATCTGCAGCTGCGATGACCACATTTTTTAGCGGCTTACTAAACTACTGCTGATGAGCCACATGGAAATCCTAAAACTGGTACCTTTTAAAAATATGCTAAAATTACAGTTAATCCTGTCAGTTATTTGATGATATGAATCATATAGGACTACTGGAATGATGATTGCCACACTTACAATGAGAAAACATGCACCAATCATCACAGCCTTCATCCTCACATCCAGATCCATGGGAAACTGGATACCAAAGTTGTCTGAGTCTGTGAAGGCCTCCCGGAGAAGGCCCGTCCACTGCTTACTGATTTTTCCAATCTTACTGGTTTCATCCATCGTCAAAATCTGAGGAAAGAGCCACAGTGAACATATGCTGAATTGTGTGGTACTAGGATGCAGATCAGTCCCTAACTTGTTTGGTTTCATTGGAGGGAGATCATAGGACAATTCATAATGCCATGCAATCCCAGCCACATAAGCAATGGCTTCCTTTTAGTTTGCCCAATTCTGACTTCAAAGCTGCTAGGGAGGAACTGGCCACGGTAATACCATGCTTCAGTTAGCCCTGCTCTGGGTCTTGTGAAAGGTCTGTATCACTGACCCGAATCGCCTTCACAGCTCAATCTAATAAAAGCAGCTAAGCCACGGAACAATGGCCACACTGTACCACACAAGCGCGTGCCCTGTACGACAGCTTCAACTGGGCCACAACCTGCCCTGATTAGAAACATATTTCCTGCTTGACAAAAGAGCGGGACGAGGATCTCTTACTAAAAATGCCCCGAGGGCCAGAATATTACTGTGTATGTGTTATGTTTTCACAAATGTAATGAGTTTCTGTGTTTGGATAAACCTACCTCAAAGTCAACATCTGGAAGGCAGCTCCATCCACAGAAGGGTCCATGGATCTTCAGCACAGGCTCTCTGTGTTCGTTCTCAACGATGAATTTAGGCGAGAACGGGTGCCACTGTTGTAGAACGTATCCCACTATGTTACCCGGGGGCGCCTGCACCTCCAGCTGAGTAAAGGGTTGTGGTAGAGCAGAATGTGATTGGTTTAGGGTAGTCATATCCTCAGAGGAAATGTTTTTTTTTTTTTTTTTTTTTTTTTCAGTAAAAGACACATAAAACTGGAATATATTAAGAGGAAATAACAATATACATGGTGAAATTTACATTAAATGTGTGGCTGGAGCAGACTGAAGAGAACAGCTTTTCCACATAATATCAGCAAGTTTAGGAGAAGTTCCCCCACCTCTTGTAGACAACAAGGGAAGAAGCAGGACATGCACTTCAGCGGCCTGGTGACAGTGATGATCTCTTGTCCATAGTTATCGAGGACGCGGATGGTGAAGGAGCGCAGGGGCCCGCAGCACTGTCGGCTCAGACAGTCGTTCTCCTCCACGGCGTAGTACACATTCTGTCCCATGACGTTACGCACTTCATACTTGTTGTTACTCTCGAAACCAACAAGGGCTGCATGTATGAACAATATGTGGACAACTTTTAACACTAAAACAACTACATATCGCCCATGCCTTCTAAATAGAGATGTGCTTAAGTCCAGTTTTTCAAGGCCTTTATTTAAAACAGGCTGTACTGTGGGTAAGCTTAAGAAAGAGGAAGTTTCTTGGATCCAAATAATAGATGTTTAATCAGTTTCCTCTTAGATTAAGTGAAAGGGTAAAGAGAAATGTAAATTAGGGTTCTGGTCTGTTCTATACAAGCCTGCAGCAATTGTCTACTTTTCATTTTCTGTGTGATTACATATTTTAGATAAATTATGAAACTTTAATAGGGCATATTTAAGAGTGATTTCCATGATAAGCCTAGTGACTAGTCGACTACTGGACCACACTGGCCCATCCCTCCCTCGAAACAGAAGCAGCAGTAGTAAGATGTTTACTAACCTTCAATGATCTCAACTTTCTGTTTGATGAGGAGCTGATCCACCTACATAAGAAGATGAACACGTGCAATGGATTTTAAAGTCTGAACCAACCAAGAAATCTCTGAACATATTTTTTTTTCTTTCATTTGCAGCAACTTCATGTTTGCAGGGGCCGTGAGGGGAAAGTTTATTAGCATACATCTGCTCATACCCAGGAGCCTGTCAGTAAAAAAAACAGTGCGGAGACCACAGTGCGGCTAAAATAGAGCGGTTGCTGATAATATCTCCTGGATACAGTGATGATCACTGTTAAAGGAGGGGAAAGTACTTCGTTACTGCAAATGAATACTTAATAGGCTATGAGACCAAACTGGAGGCTGTATTAATTAAAAGCAGATTGTGCAGTTTCAAATGGGATTGCATCCCACCTTGTTTTGATGTGATAAAGAATGATGAACTCCATCCAATTCGCAAAAGATTGTAACTAAGAAATGCATCAGGAGTTCAGGACAACTTGTTTACCTCATCATAACCCAAAATATAAGAGAATTTGCTCCGTTGTTTATGTTTTGTGTGCATGTGACATCGAAACAATAGATTCAAACAGGTGCTTAAAAATGATACATTAATTCTATGGGTTATTAGTTCTGGCATGAACCTAAGAGGTTTTATTCTTCCTCAGCCTTATCCTTTATACTAGTAAAAAAGTGGTGTGCCCTCCAATTTGAAACTGCATAGTCTGCCTTTAAATAAACCTCCATAATTGGCGGGTTGTGGGTTAAAATACTCACCTGAGTCAGGTATTCTAAGCCTGGTGGACAGCCTGGTATTCCCGGGCTGGGCACAGCATACATATTCATTTTGTCTCGGGGTGGAGGGCGACCTGTTCATGAATACAGGATATCATCGAGCTCTCAAACAGTTTTAACCTGAGATGCAGATGCAGCGCCATCTCCTGTTTATTTAAGTGAAACGCACAAACAAATGAGAGAGCTCCAAAATAAATCTAAACCCCGGCAGGTGGATCGTGGGCAGTAGTGTCTACCCATCAGTCCCACGGAGCTTCCCAGCCCACAGCCTACGACAGCCTTGAGCCCCCACCTCATCCTTTTGTGCGGAGTGGCCATGCTGGCTTGCCAACATGCGGAGCAGAGGGAGCCGTCTGCAGCCTGGGGCGAGCGGCTGCAGACGTGCACAACGCCATGTTCCCCCTGCTCTGATCTGGCAGCGTGATGCGCTTTAGTCGCAAAACAACACTGGAAATCCTCTTACTCCGCCACTGCACCGTTTTTTCACATATAGGCCTGCTCGGATGCCTCCCCCCGTCTCAATATGTAGGTCATTTCACTGCAATCACTTTATCATTTATATCAAACTCATATTTCGGGTTTCGTTTCCTCTGAGGCTAAAAGGCTACGCGCCAGGGTCTGTCATGGCTAAATTAGGAAAATGCTTCCCCTGCCAGGGAGAGGGGTGAGTTCTCACGACAAGCGACGAGTTACTGTCACCGGAAGAGAGAGATCAAGTTACATTAGAGGCTACAGAGGAGCTAGACAACAGACAGACAACTGCACCGCACAGACAAATGACAAAGAGTTTCCTTACCAATATTTAATCCCACGGCTCAAACAAATAACAGGCCACTCCGGAACCAAGCGCTTTGGAATAAACCTATAATCTCATTGGTCCACGTCATTGTATTTCCCATGTTTACACACCAATGACAACACAGGAGTATAGAATAGGATGTAATAGAGTAACACACTGAGCTGAGGACAAGAGTTTGACAGCATTATATTTTGTTATTCACAACTGGTATTTAGATGCTTCAAGGCTCAGTTGAGGAAGAAAAAACAACAAAACAAAACAAAATACACAGATATCATTTTTTATTGTAATCTCCCCATTCACTCAAGCAAATCATAAACTTTCCATCTGCTGAGTGTTGGTGTACTAGCTCTGTACCTGCACTCTCATGTAATACAGTAAAGTATTATGATACTTTGAAATCTATGCTAATTAATAATTGAATCATTTTCCAACCTCTAGCTGAACACGATAAAACAGGTAAACTGTCAGCTTGTGATGCAGCTATGTGGAAAGGGCATCTTCAGAGAGAGTTTTGCAAAAATAAAACACCACCTACACATGTAGTCCAGATAGTTATTTTTAAACAGCAGAACATCAGAACATACACAAGCTATGTGTGAGAGAGATGCAATGGCAGCACAATATGAAGGCAAATGCAAATAAAATGTAATGTTAGGAAGGTAAATTAGATGAGATATTGCTTCAGTAAATTCAGATTTTGACAATTATGAACAATTTCCTATGCTGAGGAGTTTTGCAGTAGAATTAAAATATTTTCCACACACAACACACACACAAGTTTGGGTATGGGCAGTCTGTAAATACAGTGATACAGAAATTAGCTGAAAAGATAAAATAAAATTGATTAGAAACAATGTTTTGAACCACAGATTCTCAGAAAGGATGAAGTCCTGGAAAACGTAATTTCCCACATACATAAAAAAGAAACATTATTCCAGGAAGTTTGTGTGTATTGTGAATATGTATGTGTATGTATGAGAGTTGGTGAGATTCCAGCTGCTAGATTTGAAACTAAGGTGAGGTGACGCAATGAATGTAACTTGGCCTGAGGCTCACCAGCATAAGAATTTCTCAGCTGCTTTGTACAGTAATTAGCAAGTACTGAGTGTGTTTACATGCACACGCTGTTCTCAAAACTAGCTCACAAACCAATTAAGGTCGAAAATGCCATAAGTTGTTGAGATGCATGTTTGTTTCCTGAACAACACGTGTCCTTGAGTACATAAAAATGAAATATTTTGAATATTACCATGGAAACAGAACTTACAGAGACCAACATACCCACCTAAACCAGGGAGGCATTCACAAGATAGCATTGTAAAGCCTCATCCCTGAAAATATCACTCTAACTTTGCTATCTCTCAGCTTCATCATCATCAGTATATGATGATATGTGGATTATTTATGGCACAAAGTATGACATTAACATCCACACATAAAAAACACTCACTATGTCCAATGTGTTACTTAGGCAATACATAAAAACGGAAGAATTTCTCTGCTGTAAAAGTAGCATTGCACCTCTGTAAATCTTGTATTTATAGTGTCAGATGTCACCGTATGATCATGTTACATCTATTCTAGCAAATTGCATGTTATGGGAGACTGTAGTTTTGCTGACCTTAAAGCCACTTGTGGATACAACCATCCCTTAACAATTCAGTTGAGGAGTGATTCTGAACAGCTGTACCCACAAAGATTTACTCCAAGTCCCTCTGCTGCATGCATAAGCAAGCGAGGTACGCTGGTGAAAGTTCACCGGGAGTGCTTGTGCAAAAAAAAAAAAAAAAAAAAAAAAGAAAATGGAAAGGCGATTGAACATGAAAGCAAAAGCACAGAATGAACTGAGGTGGACAGCTGTGTTGTTGTATAGATGGAGGCTGCACCAAACTGACTGATGTAATATGGCACTTGGTGGCCATATTGAGTCCCCACACCTTGGTTAATAACCCAATACTGGCTATCTCAACTGTGTGACATACTGTAAAATGGCTCTTTTTGTCTCTCTGTTCTTTCTACCTGTGTCCCCCTGTGTGCAACTCTGTGTCAATCCTGCCCCCATCAGCTCTGTCAGACAAGTCAGCTCATTTGATGGCCAAATTGCCAGTCATCATCTTTGATGCTCAAGAGATGTCAGAATGAGAAGCAAGTCACTCATAACAGTAGGAACTTCACAACAGTCTCCACTGCTCTGTATGAGCAAACATGTTGTTGTCGTTATGGATAAAGAAAAGCAGCGCTTCAAAAACAAATACCTCAGGTCTCCATTCATCCGGTATTAATTATCCCTGCATATTTAAAAATGACATCTTTGCCGTATGCTGACATGTTTCTTCTGGCAGCTGAAAGCCTCTTTTCTGTTTAGCAAGTGCTCAGCACTGCCCCAAATGTCCAAAAGAGTGTAGTGCACTTTTTTCTGTCTCTTAGTAGTCAGTGGTCGTGGTTAGGGTCTCTCCCTCTATAGCTTGTGCCTGAACTGATACATTGTATACACAGTTTATCAGTTCAAGTGTGTTCTGTGTTCCATTCTGCTGATACAATGTATCTGTTCATGCAAAGCCCATATAGAGAGATAACCAAGGCCACTGGCTGCTGTGAGACAAAGAAAAAGCACAGTGCCACACTGTGTCATCCCTCTTTTGTCCACAGGTTTCCACACACCACGCTACAATATGAATACCTTTTTTTAGGGTGGCAGCTGCCACCACATGCCACCCTCTAGATCCGCCATTGACTCTCGCTGGAAATCAGTCATTGGTCACCCTCAGCAACGTGTTCAATCACACTCCACCAATCATAATCTCTCTTGACAGAGGGTGGTCTGTTTAAACTAACCTTGTCAGTCTACAGCCGATGCTGCTTGTTGCTGCTTGCTCACTCAGCACCACTCCAGCCTCTACCAGCCGGCATCTGCTTTGTACACTGACTAGTGGGATTTACTTCCTTCCTGTTGTGAAGAACAGATTGGAGATTTCTTCCCTTTTGCCTAATATCTCTGGGTTTTCTAGGAAGTATATCTTGGCTCCTATGAGGGTTAAGTCAGGGGCTATCACCCTCTTTTGTTTGTTGTAAACTTGTGGGCCTGTTAAGCCCTTTGTCAATGTAAACAGTGATTTGGTGCTTTGGAGAAATTAATCTCTAGTAAACTTTCAACTAAATACCTGAATTGTAGTTGGACATAACATCTATGATGCAAGGTGCCCATTTGACAACACCATCAATACTTGCTCTCACCTTTTTCTCTTTGCACTAACACTGCCGCTTCAACATCAGTGTTCTACCAAATGGCGAAAGGTTTGATTACATTAGATTTTCCTTTTATTTAGTGAAAAGTAATTGCAGTGCTCAGAAATGCAGGGTTTTCAAAATAGTGCGTATGTGTTTTGTGTGTAGGTGCGATTGATTTTGCTGATGTATGTCTTGCAGTTACAAACAAAGGCTTTGTCAGAAAATATTTCCAAGTCAAGAACAGTTTTCTCATCACATCGTACAATTTATGTTTGTGCAACTTAAAGTAACAGTCGAAATTAGGCATGCTGTCACATCTTCCAAATACTTAAAGTGTAAATTATAGGAAATTTTAGTGAAAGTTAGACAGTAACTTTTCATAGTCTTTAACTTCTTCTCTGCTGGTGATTTTTAATGACTTTTCTTCCTGTTTATTTAGTTCTTTTTGTTTTTCTCCAAACAACACCTGCAAGACACCTTAACAAACAAGTGATGTGCACATGGCTATTATGTGTGGGATGGTCTATGTATTTACCACTGGAGAGCAGTGTTGAGCTAATGATGCCAGGTTGCTTGGCCATTACTAAGACTAACACAGAAATTGCTTTTTCACTGTTAAAGAAAATAGTCACAAATGGATTTATTAACAGGGATGATGATAATCCTGCAAATACACACAAGCACGCAGTCTCTCTCTCTCTCTCTCTCTCTCTCTCTCTCTCTCTCTCTCTCTCTCTCTCTCTCTCTCTCTCTCTCTCTCTCTCTCTCTCTCTCTCGCTCTCCCTCTCTCTCTCTCTCTCACACACACACACACACACACACAAACACACACTTACTATACCGTTACAAATGACATGACGTTGTTGGGTCGAGTATCCTTATTCGTGAATACAAATTACCTGATTTCCTCAAGCACTACTGATTTCTCCTAGAAACACTAATGAGAACAAATGATGACTCTCTCACAGATCTGCTGACACTTCAGGCAGAGACGACTAAAAACATGTTTTAATTGATTCATGTTACAGCCATTGTTTATACTGACCTGACATAGCCTAGAAAACACTGTATTCAATTATGCGTGCGGATACACAACTATAAAAATAATAATTAAAAACATAGATGTACATGTTGTTTGGACAGTGCGAGACAATACAGTGTAGCCTATCTGCTGCTTTAAAAAACAAACAAACAAACAAACAAAAGGGGTGTCACTTTAATTTCCTTAATTTTCTTTATTTTATACATTATGTATGAATTGAGCATTTCTTTATCCGTTGCATCATGTCTGAAATGAAGCAGAGATGTTGGCAGAATCGTCGCCCCTCCTTACTTGTGATCCCTACTGCCCAAGTGCAGCAGTGAAACTTATGTTCTTCATCAGTGAGATCAAAACAAAGTGATGCAATGACTTGGAAATGGTGGCGCTCTCCAGCCCCATCTGAATAAACACACCGGACAGCCAGGGGTCTTTGAAAACCCCTCAGATTGTCTTTCTGACTCCATGAGCCCAGTTCTTCCCACCAGGGGTTAGTATGTGTGTGTGTGTGTGTGTGTGTCTGTGTGTGTATGGTTGTGTGTGCGCCAATTGCTCGGTCTCTCCCCTCCACATTTGTACCTATTTTACAATTTTTCTGTGTGTTTGTGGGGTTGTTTTTTTTGCGTGAAGGTGGTGCTCTTTACCCGCATGGGTAATCTTTTGTGCACTCCTAACGAGGTTGTCATATTCAGCGCATAATGAGGAGGCTAAAGATGAATGTAAAAATGCCTCCATTACACTGCTTTCATCCTCCTGTTCATTAGGTTAGCATAAGGTTACAATACATTACTCCAGTCCCAGTGTTCCACACACAAAATTGCATGTCTCGCTGAGGGGCTGTGTGTTACCTTGCCATGATAATGTACACACACACACACGCACAAACACAAAGATAGGCCATTACATTCCTAATCTTAACCTTTACCTGACCCTTAACATAACATTGATTCTCAGTCTGACTCAAAAATCCTTGTCTTAGTAAAATCTAGAAAATGATCCCAGAAAATGATCATTTTTCTTTTCTTTTTTTCCTCTGATGGGGACATTGGAATTCCTCAAAATAATAAAATAATAGGTCTTACTTTTGCATGGACACAAAAAAGAAAGAAAAAGAGAGAAAATCTATTGTGTGTGTTCATCCTCTGTGGATTTCCAAATTTGCCACACTCCCCGGTTTTGTCATTCAGTGCCTGTCTCCTCACCTCTGCCTATCGCTTACCTCCCTCCCTCTTTTTTTATTTCTCCTATTTCTGCACCCCTGTCATGTGCTTTGTTTGCTGTGACTTTCCATGTGGTTATCTGAGCGGAGACAGTATGCCTCACCCTGGCACAGGACCTCAGTTTCCACGGCAACTTTATAATTGTTTTGGATGCGTTCCAAACGCCACTGGATACCGAGGCATTATTGATGTCAAAAGAAACATGTATGAAATGAGGAGATGTGGAAGCGTCCATATGGTTCTGTACAGACTCACGCGAAGCCATTTAACCGTTTTTCAATGAGAGTTTTGTGATACCGCTGAATAGATCCCACATGTGTCGCATGATATTTCATAATTTTAATCTTTCTGTATCACAAAAGGGATAATAGCAAGCAATACAAGCCAGTGGACTGTGCAGTATTTCCCCAATTCATGTCATTAAGTCATTGTCACAGTATGCACCGCTGGGTTTAGTATGGAGATCCTACTGAATGCTGTGTGTCCATCACAATGCATTTTCCTTTCGATATCTGAATAGTGGAATCTGGAGGAGGATTCATTGTAGCTGAAAAATATCACCACTTCTGGACATAAGAGTGTTACTATTACAATGGCTATTCAGTCTGTGGCACTGAAGCGTTTTTCAGTTGCCATAAAGTATGTCGCTGGCCTTGTTCACCTCAAGTAGTCTTTGTTTTGACGGGGGAGGCGGAGTTATCCCAGTGCCTGTCACCATAACCATATTGTGACCCCCCCATCCCCCACCAACTCTCTCTCTTTCTTTCTGTCTCTCATATCCAGGCACAAATACACACACACACACACACACACACACACACACACAGAGCCTCCCAGCAGCACTGAGCCTTGAGCTGTGGCCACATTAACCACTATGCAGCAACACTCATTAAAATAACATATAGTGTCAACAGCAGTGTGGCCCCAAGTGGATAAACCCAAAATGCTTCGTCTCAACTCTCAAATCCACCGACTTGTCTTTACATCGGAGGAAGTACCCTCCAAGCAGCAGGTTTGTTTCTCACCACCGCTTATAAAACTTTGACTCCTCCCGCACAATTTTATTACAGAATAGGTATTAAAGTTAACCGAAATAAGGTCCTGACTGATCTTTTTACTCTGATCTCAGCCTCCCCTCCCTCTGCTTAATTTATGACCTGTGAGGAGGAACCCAGGGAGTGAGAAGTGAGTGAGACTGGTGTGAAAGCCTTGAATAGAGCAGGGGCAACAGGCCCTCCAAATAACACAAAAAAGGCACCACAGCTGTTTGGAGGCAACACAAGCCTTCGCGAGGCACTGTCTTGTGCGCCGAGTTCCCAGACTGCCACTCACGCTGACTTTGTAACAACCCGAGTTGGTACAAATACTGTAACTTGGTTGCCACATGATATTTGGAGCTTACAGGTGTAATATATTCTATGCATTCTGTGATAAGTCTTCAAGAAAAGTCTTTGCTTAAAATAGGACTGTTGCATTATCACCAGAGCCAGAATTTTCCATCATGTTCGTGATAATGATACTTATAATCGACCCTGAGCATGTTAGTAATATTTTGCCCTTGAAAATATGTCATCTTCACATGAGGCAAGCAGCCCAACAAGAACAGAGAAAAAGGGAAAGATGTAATGAGGTGGAAAAAGGATCAAAATCCCTTGATTCCATCGTGGCTGCCAAAAGGAGGGAAAGAAAAACAGCACAACAGCCGATCACCTTTACAGAGGGCTGGATCATTCGAGGGCCCTGCTGAGCCACAGGAAAGTGTCACCAGCCTTCGGGAGCTCGCTGTCAAGTGCCGGTTACCGACTGTCAACTGCAGCTAAAAATGATTTCAGAATCTGGGGTTAGAAGTTCAACAAACTGTTTTCTTCCCCCAGACAGAGGGAAAAACGCTGTCACCATTGCTGGGCCGATAATAATTTATTCCCCCCTGTACAAACTCAGTTAGCTCGCCATTCCTATGTCTGCTTCTTAGTTTTCCACACATGCCCATTAGCGAGACACATGCAGGACACGTGTGAACTTTAAAAATGATGGTGCCTTTTAATAAAACTTAATTGCAGCCCATATTCATTATATCTCTTTTAAACAATTCCACTGTTAAATACCAAAATACCATTGTTAAAAAAAAACACTCACTGTCCAATGTGTATGTGTAGATGTAAGCATTTCAGTGTATATGAGTTTGTTGTCTTTTTTTTTTTTTTTTGGTACATGTCCACAATAAGTTATAGCCTTTTTCAACCTTTGGCTTGAACTCTCCTTGTAAGAATGAAATAATGAAACAATTTCTTGGCAAAAGCTGTATTTTTATACCAAGGTAACACTTCAGGATTGTTGAAATTGGACACTAAAATCTTCTGACATAGCTATTCCACAGGTATAAATGGTTGAGAAAGACTGCCCAGCTCTCTTTCTCTGTCTTCCCTCTCCATCCATAGAGAGAGTATGCAGAGCCATCTGCAGACCACGATCCATCCCCAAACACTGGGGATCACAAAGGTGTTATTTTTCAAAGCTGGCCCTGTCCACCTCCTGCCGAGGGTGTGCGGCTGTGGTTCAAGGGAAGGTGGGAAACTTCTGAGGCCCTGTTCCCCTTGTACCCCCTCCCTGTCGCCTGCCTCCTCAGGGGCAGCCCTTTGAGGGTGTCATAACTGCGGCCTGTATAACATGGGTTACTGCTGACGGCGGTTGGTCACAGTTGATGAAGCCTTTAAAGAAGCCTCCCTCTCATGGTTTCTGTTAAAATTCTGGAGAGCGGGAGCAAGGCCTGGATCCCAGACGATTACGGACGCAGCAATGGGAGGACTCAGGGCAGCAGCGGCTCAAGCCTGCATTTTGACTTCTGATGGGTAGAGGGTGCTCCAAGTCCACATTTGAGAGAAATACTGTACAATACATTGCAAACTCCCCCATGCTACCGCCTTCTCCTGCCTTAAAAAAAAAAAAAAAAAAAACAGAAAAAAAACCCAGAAAAAAATGAAATCTCCCTCTCCATTTTAGTTTTGCGCCTCTCTGCTTCCAAGTTGGCTACACAAAATGAGTCCTCCATGTTTTGTGTTTCGGGGCGGTCTCCATTTCACAGGGATAAGGGAAAAAATCCATGAGGACTATGAAATATGTCGTAAATGGACAGCACCGCAGAACATGCAGCTGTTGTAGTGCCATCATGTTGTCTTGCAGTTGGGGGAGGGTGTATGCAAGGTAAAATGGGACAGTAAGCTATGACAGTGTGGTGGTAATAGCATGAGAAGGATCGCAGCACCTGGGACTCACCTCTTTCTCCAGAGGGTCCCTGCGGACACAGAGTCCCGCTGGCACACCGTAAAACTTGATTGTGGAAAACACCATCATGCTGAGACTGATAAAAGGAAAAACAGAAGAAATGTTTTGCCTTTTTTTTCAATTGGACTTGCAAAAGAGCAGAATGATTATGGGAATAATGTCAGAGAATGAAAGATGAGATGTTTAAATGAACAGCAATTTTTACTTACTGAATTTATGTCACATCTTTTTAGATTCATAGTTTTTGGTAGTGTAAACTGGGAATGTCAAATGCCATTTTTCTCAGTTCATTTTTCTTGATGTTTGAAAATTACTTTCTTAAGTAATTTTCTAAAGTAATTAGTAATAAATAATTAAGTCAAGTACTAAGTACAAAAGTAAATAACTGACTTTTGTGTTTGAAAATTACTTTAGATACTTTATTAAGCATTGAATACTGTCGGTCTGGAGTGAGGTGTCTTTCTTTCTTTCTTTCTTTCTTTCTTTCTTTCTTTCTTTCTTTCTTTCTTTCTTTCTTTCTCTTCAAGGAAAATCCATCTCAGTCTGTCTCAAAATAACACATACCCTGCAATATTACTGTCCTTCATTGCATTTATCATCTAATTAGAAAATTTCCATAAAAAGGAAAAAAAATACAATATAAGCAGTTTCTAAAATATAAAACAAAGGAATTAGAAAATAAATATTAAAAAATAGACAAGTATAATGAGAGTCAATAAGCTGAATTGTTACAGCAAACTATTGGAACACTATAGAAGTAATACACCAGCTACATGGAAAGAGCTTAACAGCATAATTTAAGAGGGTACAGGAAAATCAGATTATCCAAATTACTTTATTAAAAATAATCAACCAGTCATAACCAAAACAAAAGAGATTGCCAGTGAATTTAATGAATATTTTGTGAATGTGGGCTATAATTTAGCAAATGAGTTTGTAGACCCAATAATGAAGGAGTTTGTAGATGATTGCATTATTGATATAAATTCCAAAACCAAATTTCTGAAGAGAGATGAAGAGAAGGAGCTAATTGACAATAGAATAAAAAAAAAATCTTGATTTGTACTGATTTTGACATGATGATAGTAATCAGTTACTCCAGATATATTCCCAAACAAAATTAAAACAGTTAAGGTCATTCCTATCCACGAAAATGGAGATAGGAACTTTTTTCAAACTATACAGGTTTCCCGCGTTCCCCACTTCTTGAAATTTTATATGATAAAAAAATTTTCAAAAACTTTATAGCTAATGTCACTGAAAAACACAACTTAGTGAGTGACCATCAGTGTGGTTTCAGATTTAATTGATCCAATGCAATGGCAGTAATGAAATTAGCAGAGGGAATATTCACAGCAATAGAGAATAAGCAATACACTGTTGTGGTATTCAGAGATTTATAAAAGAAATTTGACACTACTGATTATTGAGGAAAAATATGGTGTTAGAGGGGTAGCATACTCATGGCTTAGTAACAGACATCAGTGCAAATAAACAACGATAAATCTGACTTGCTGAGGGTCACATGTGGCGTTCCACAGGGTTCAGTGCTGGGGCCAGACCTGTTTATATTGCACTTTAATGGCTGCCAAAGTTTATTTTGTTTGCAGATGATGCAAATTTATTTTTTTCTGGTTAAGATTTACAACAGTTTCTGGATACAATGGAGTGGAACATAAAACTTTTAACTGATGGTTTGGTATTAACAAGTTGTCATCATATTCGAATATGACTAAAGCTTTAATATTTGGATATTAAAAAATCAACACTCAAATACAAATCATGATAGATAACGCTGAAATAGAAAGAGGTTATTAACGCATAGTAATACATTTTTAAGAGTGGTTCCAGACCACAAACTATGCTGGAAACCACATATAAATCATGAGAAGACAAAAATGTCAAAGACAATTGCAATACTTCATAAAAACAACATACATGATCAATCTTTATTAATTCCATGTATTGTACTGTTCTTTTATAGTTCCATACATTACCTGCTGTGTGGCGGTTTGGGAAACACATACAAAACAATCACAAATCCAGTTTTTATTGTGAACAGAGCTGATTATCATGAACCAACTAACATATTATTTATAAACTCATGTTCAACACATGCTCTCAAATTTATTTCAAACTGCAAGTAAATGATGAGATGCTTCCAGACTATCCAGACGTTGTTTCACATTAGAGTTAGTCAGTAGGAACCAAGACATATTTGCATGTTTACAAAAGCAAAGATTCAAACAAATGCAAAAGAAAGATGAATATCACTGAAAGGAGTTTGTAATACATTTGCGAAATTCACAAAATATTTAAGAATAAGATAATTAACAAATATAAACTGAGGTATGAACACTAATTTGTACATAAATGTTGTCTATCTATCTATTTTGAAAGAAAAAATATTACACCTTAAGTTCACTTATATAGCTTTTTCTTTTTTTTAGTGCAAAAGCAGTACTGTGTGAGATAAGTTGCATGTTTAAATTCCCACAAATTGACAAGAGTGGAATGTATTTAAAATGCACAAAAAATTCAAAATTACAAAATAATTTAAAATTTACAGCAAATAATGTGTGTGTGTTTGTATCAAATTACACATACTTAAAAATGTGTATATGAGGCAGGCTTGCTGGGACAGCGTGCCAGTAATGAGTGTTAAAACAGAAGCAGCCCCATGCTTACAGTAAGTATGCTGCTTCCCCATGGCTTAGGGAGTGTGTTGAACCTGGACAGGCCAGACAGATACTGCGAGGCTACAACCTCGCCCTGTGTGTGTCTGTGTCAGTGCAAAGTGCAAAGGCCAGTGCGGTTCAGGATTTCTCCTCAGGCCGTGCTACGTGAGCGAGAGCATGTGGTCAACCTGAGGCAGAGCGAGAGAAGGCTCGGCCCAGCACAGTGCTCTTCTGTTCTTTGTGTTGTACTTCTTTCTCCCTCTCTCCCTCTCTTTTGCTTTCTCTCTTTCTCATACACACGTGCACACACACACACACACACACACACACACACACACACACACACACACACACACACACACTGAAGAGTTCTCTCCACACAGTTGGAAAGACAGGGGTCACTGACTGGATGCTCCCAGCTGAGTACTTCAGTGCAGCCCTTCTCTGAAAGATACACACACACACACACACACACACATGCACAGTGTTAATGTCTTTTTCCATGCTGGCACCCTGTACAAAGCTTTGGCGGTGTTGTAGTCTATATTTCTCAGTGAAAGTCTAGCTTTAAGTTGTAATGACTGAATATTGTTCTCATTGCATCGCGCTCAGTACAAATTGGCTCATAAAAGCATTCTTACTTAGGTGAGGTGGTGTTTGTCTGTTGCTAAAGACAACTCAGACACTGTTCCTGAGGGTAAAGTGTTCGAAACAGAATCCTTTTAAAATAATCAGCTTGAAATATTCATTAAAAGTGATAACCTTTTATGGCCTCCATTCATCTTGTGTTTTATTTTAGTGGTTGCATTTTATTCAGTCTGATAGAAACAAACTAATTATCTGAGAGCCTCATGGGGAAATGTGTTGTTTTATTTGTTCATTAAAAACCTGACATGATCAAAGCCATTGTGATACCAAGTCCACTGCCATGATGGCTCGTACAAGGAAAATATTCTGTGTAGCTCAACTGGTAAAAATATCACTGGGGTGATCAGATTGTGCTGTTTCAAGTGCAGAGCAGTGCAACCTTCAGCTGGGAATTATACTGCATATTAATGGCTACAACAGGATTCCTGCACAATGAATGATTTCTTGGTCAGATGCTTTTATATTTCATTTCCAGTACGCTGAACATAAGTGGTTCAGGTAAATTAGAACCATGCATACTAGACATTTGAAAACAAGGGTTCTGCAGGGAAAGGGGTATTACATTAGACCTATAAGGGCTGTCCTGCAGCGATTATCTGGAAAGCCCATAAAGGTACAGAGTTTAACTTTTATAGAAGGCAGGCTTTTCATATTATAGTAATTTGTAATAATGTATAATAATTTGGGGTGCCGTAGTTATTTCCATAAATGGTTATATATAGAAAGCATGTTTAATAACAAACTGAATTTATAGTAAAAATATGGAAGACATAACAAAATTCTACACCATTCAGCGTAAGGAACATTATCCTGGCAAAACTCTTTCACTTTGGGCTTCTGCCAAATTGATGGAGCCTCCATTAATATGGCTGGCAGATGATTCAATCGACACGCTCTCAATGCTCCGCTGAATTAATTATCATCATAATGCTGCTGTATCGATCAAAACACAAATAATCCTGCAGCCGTTAATCATCCGTGTCAAAATCAGAGAAACATAAGCCAGTCAGGCAGTGCAGGCAGGGCAGAGGAAGTGGAATGCATGAAGAACAGGGAGGTTGATCCCTCTGCCGCCTTGACGTCAGGCATCCATCTACTGGTGTTATTCCTTAATCTGATTCACTTGGCCGCTCAGCAGACCAGTGTTGCCTGTTGGAAAGGTTTCATGTGTGTGATGGATGCTATTGTCAGAAATGCCAAGGTCAATATGCGACGCAGCAACAAAAAAAGAGAACTTACTTATTTCAAAAGTGCTTCCCATGTATCATCATCTCTGCAATCTGACCTTGCTTCCCTCTGTAATAACATTCAGGGAGAGGACAACTGCTGGGTCCATGCTCATGGGCTGGCGCTGATCTTTAAAACGGGTCACGGTGCCTCAGAAAAGAGGCCCGTGTCACTCATGACAGTATGCAGGCGTATTACTTACACTAAGACAGATTTGGAAATGGAGTTGCACTGTGTAGTGTGAGTGCTAAGAGACAATTATGTCTTGATTTGAGCTTGCCAACTGAGGGGCCACAGTTTCAGAGCCTGCTTACAAGAGCAATTAGCTGATATCAAGACTTATCATAACCAGGAGTGCATTTGTGCATTTTTTGAATGTGTGCACAATTATAATTTTTTTTTTTTTTTTTTTTTTTTTTTAACAGTGGAGTGTCAATTTTGACAAATAGCGCAATAGGAAAGAGACGCCCCCTTTAAAGATCTGGAGTAATTCCATTGGACTTACAATCCACCATGGACTGCCTTTGAGCCTACAACAATCCCAAAAGAGAGTAACAGTTTGACAGTTTGACTGACAATGTCAACTTTAGTTACTTTTGCTTTACATTACACTATTTACTCTGCCTCATCACTACTAAAACTTAATCTCAGCGCTGGCACTTATGAATACCACATGAGCCAGTGGGCAAAATGACACAGCGCTCTCATGACATGTGGAAATGCGATATTCATGTCAACATGAGACATGACACACTTCATATCCTGAAGACAGCACTATGCTGGTTGATGTATGTGAAATCCCTTCTGCTGAAATGAAGCTATTATAGCCATTAAACTGTATTCTGTGGTAATTTTAATAATTTTTTTTTTAACTCACAAATGTGGTAATGTGTCTACTGTGTAGCTTAATCGCTGATATGTTTTAATGGGATTGTTTCATCAGGGGGAAAAACGTGGCATAGTGGGTTATAAAAAGAGAGCTATCACCCATAAAGGTGCACATCATGCCGTCGACCACGTTTTCCCTGAGTGACTTGGGGAAGTGGCTGCTAACCTGAGTGGTCTTTTCCCACTGAGTCCTCATCCCCGACTGTCCACTGACCCACCACTCCCACAGGGAAGAGCGACCTCCTCCATCACCGAGGGACAACTCCCTAACACACAATTTAATATGCTCACAGGAAGGATCCAGAAGGGGAAGAAATCTTGTCATTGAGATTCTGCAGCAGGCTTGCTTTCTTTGCTCTGTCCAGCTTCCTTTTTCTAAGGCCAAGGGATAAGAAATACCCCAAGTCTCTGAAAATGACTTCAATTAACCATAATGTTAATCACTATTGCTCAGAACAAAAGTCAAGCTGAGAAATCCCTTGATGGAAATTGTTATAATTGCCCTAACAACGGGAATGAATATTTCTCCCTGCTTAATTACATGTGACTTAATATTTAAATATACCATTTGCAGGTTTTAAAGTATCTTAATCACAGCCATTAATTTTTAATATCTAGCATTTGGAGTGGCGGGGGAGCAGACAAACACCTTTTACAGTGTGACTGGTTACATGTGGCAGGTAACGTTAGCAGAATGTCAGGTATGTATTATGCACGAGGTGCTGCTGACAGGACCTGTATGCCTCAACAAGAACAGGTAATTGTGCTTTCCTCATAGGAGGTGGCGAGCTATCCGTTACGCACAAGCTGGATTCTGACATCTGGCCCTGACCCATCCGTTGTAAACAATGGCACCTTTCTTATGAAATTAAAAGAATTTGTACAACAATTTCTACATAAAATATGCGTGAGTGTTCAAACCTGTATGACAAAATTTCATTGTCATTTTTTGCTATCTTTTGCAATAGCTAACTCAACCCTGATTTAAAAATACACTGTGGCTGAGAAGCTCAATATTTTATGAAATTAGTGCAGCACTGGCCACCAAATGTTTACTCCCCCTCTCTCTCCTGGCTGTGGTCATTAAGGAACCCGTGGCACGGCTTCCCGAGGATCAAGGGTGGTAACCCCAGTGTCCTGGCCAGCAGCCAATGGTGGCTCTCCCAATCTGGCCACCTAAATCACCACCTCATCTAATTGGCCAAATCACCCACTGCTCTTGGACCCCCGTTGCTGCATGGCAAAGGCCTTCTGAGGAATCAGACAATGTTTGCAAACTGTTAATGTTGTGCTTCGTCTGGGTTCTCAAACGTTTCCAGTGCTTGTGAACACGTGGTTCTGTGATGTTGTCCACCAAGGTTATAAGGTCTAGGAGCGCTGTGGTGTGCCAAGAATTAATAGTCAAAATCAATATAGAGTAGAGCCTAATTTTTACATTTGTGTTTGAATTTTGAGTGTGAGATGAAGTTTCCAATTTCAAAGCAATTACTGCAATATACACAAATCAACCAGACCCTGGGATGCAGCATTTCCACCATGCTGTCACTTATCTACTGAGTTGACACTAAGCTGAAATGCTGCGGGGCTAACACACACACAGACACGTACATACACAAGCACACACACATAGATAGGCAAGTGCACACATACACACGCATACACACACAAGTTAAGCAGGCCTGTGGGTCACGCAGTGTGAGTGAAAAACAGAGAGTAGGAGTGAGCGAGCAGCTGCAGGAGCCGTGGGGTGGGGTGGGCCTTACGGCGAGCAGCAAGGGGCTGGGGGAGGCTTAGAGGATGAGGAGGCTGGGGAGGCTGGGGAGGCTGGGGAGGGCTGCGGGGAGACCCGGAGCCAGGGGCCGCCTGTTTAATTGGAGCTCATTTACACAGCAGTGGAGCAGGAGACACCTGAAGGGCCTTCCCTGCCTTATCAGCTAAATGGTTCTCTCTCCCCATCTTCTGCAAATCAGATTCTTCTTGTTTGTTCACTTGTTTCTCTCACACTGTATACAGTTCTACCACAATGCTCTCACTCACTGCTGCATCTTATACTGAAGCTCCTTTCAAGATTTTGGCTACTTGAACTGCTGTGTCCTCACTGGGAGTGGACAGTTCACCCTCCTCAGTTGCTTGATTGGTTTTGTTACCTGTGCAGTGGACAGAGTTTATTGTTAGTAATAGCATTATTCTTAGTAAGATGAGGAGGGGTAATAGAGAGGAGGAGTAGTTGTATGGTATTGATATTATCAAGAATATAGACAAAGACAACAGCATTGCATGGGTGAGGTTGGAGAGCACGTTCCACATATTTAGACTGGGCCAAAACACCAACTACGACGTGTCTCTAATTATGTTTTCTCTCTTAAATTTGAAATGAAGGTGTCCGGTAGGCTTGGGCAATAAAATGGGCCTTTTTATATCACAATGTCATCTTATTGCAATATCATGATATTATTGACATATTTGATATCATTGCAATATTTCAGTGGAGACTGGGAGTTGATTCAATCCATCATCAAGCCAATATTTAAAAAAAAAAAAAAGTTACTCTGCTTGTGTTCATAATAATGCCGTAAAAATAACAGGCATTGTCTTGCGTAATCATTCTCCTTCAGTGTTGCCTTCAGTGTTGTTGTCTCATGACTTTGGGTGGCTTTGGGTGTGGTGTTTTATTTTGTAGAAGATATTGCATATGGCTGAAAATATCGCAGTATTCAATTTTACCGGATATTGGCCCAAGTCTGGTGCCCGATCCCTTTTAACGTCTTCTTGCTGGTGTAAATCAACTGAATGGAGTTCAATCAAAGGGTGATGATGATGAAAATGTCCATCGTTGCACTATACGGTAGCTTAGCGAAGGAGGAAGAGGATGAAGAGGTGGAGGTCGGGCAGGGGGGTAAGGATTGGGGGAGGATGATGAGGAAGGAGGAAGAGTAGGAGGAGGAGGGGGGAGAGCAGCCAAAAGAAGAAACAACTTACTGTAATCATAGTCATGTTCAATCAGACACCTGCTATTAAGTTGATAAATACACTTTTCCCAGTGTGAGTCCGGATACACTGAGTACCCCTAAGGCACTGTTCTGCTCTTTAACAACCTACTCTGCCAGGCTTCTTCACTCAACCACCGACCCTCCTCCCATTAACTCACATTTCACCCAGTCTCACAAGATGTACCAAAATCCATTCCTTATGGGACTCTGTATCACTGACTGAATGTAATCCTCAATAGTGGGCTGGGAACAGATTCGGTGAGTGGTTTTGCAGGCTTTTTGGGAGTGAAAAGATAGGGAGTTGGGGACATTTTTACTCCATTAGTAAGTACTACTTTGTCCTTTTTCCCTTCGTGCTTACAGTAATAAGAAAAAATGGGAGCAGGACTGTGTATGGGTGTGTGGTGTGTATGTGTTTAGGGGAGGGGGTATGGAGGGCTTGTTGTGTGTGTGTGTGTGTGTCTGTTTGTGTGTGTGTGAGGCGGGAGGGATGCACAGACGAAGCTTCTTGCCTCCCTAATCTTTCGTCTCGCCTTTTCAGCTCCCGTCGGCGCTCACATGCTGGTGACGGGGCCAAGAGGATGCCTCCTATGGGGGATCTTACTCAGCACGGTGTCATGGCCACCACAACACCTGATAAACACTAGCCTGTGATATCGAAAAAATTTTGTTGTTGTTTATTTGTTGTTTTTTGTTGTTTTTTGTGATTCACAGCCAGTTCAGCTTAAAGTGCTGGCAATTCAGCCTTGGTGTAAAATGCTATAGTGGGAAGTGATAATACAGACTTGGATGGCTTAAGTTGACTTATTTCTGGAAGTGTCACTTTTTCTTTGAACCAAGGTAAAAAAGAAAACTGTTTTTTGTGGGTAATGTACAGCCCAAAGCCCTGGGCTTGTCCAACTTTCCTCTCCCTTTGCCCATCCACCACAAACAGAATACCATCCAACATCTATCATCCCACTGGTGGTTATTATACCCCCTGAGTGGCTGCTTCTGGCATAATCACAGAACATGGGGATGTTGGGAGGCTGCTGTGTACAGCACAGCCTATCGGATCAATAATAGGAGCTTACAATTTGCAAGCCTCTAATTCTCCTGGAGCACGCTTACTGAAATCCTTTTTGTCATGATCACGAGATGCACGAAAACAATACTTGATTAAACCTTAGTCATAAAAGATAGAGTAAATGAGCTAATAACTCAAGTATCCTACATAAGAGAGGCAATGTTCCTGTAACCCTATTGTGTTTGGGCTGTCCATAAACGCCTTGTGTCAATATTATGCTGGTATGCTCTAAAGTATGACCAAAACAATCTTGTGGAAACAGCATGGTTAAAAGCCAGACTTCTCGATGTTATTGAAAACATAAACTTGCTTTGAAACTTGAATATCCTGTGTATATTGTCCCAAAAAATATTTTCCTTAAGTTCCTCCGTGCCTTAAAAGAAAATTCATAACTTTGTGGTCAAAGTTCAAAACCATCCCCTTGAACGTCTTTAAAAAAAAAAGTGGCATAACATACAATTCCTGCCTTAAATTCGCACATGTCACTGATTGAGTTGCAAACTGGCTGGGACGAGATGCGTCTGGAGACGTCGGAGGGGGGTCCCTTCATCTCTTTCTCTTTCTTTTCCCTGTCTCTCACTCCTTCTCTCTCTCTCTCACTCTCTCTCTCTCTCTCTATCTGTCTATCGGCTGAGTGGAATTCATCATCTGTTGCGAGGGTGCAGCACATGATAAGCATGCAGCGGGTGAGCCTGGCCGCTATATCACTGAGAATGAATGAACGACCTCACTTTGACCTGACCAGGGGAGGAAAACACATGTTCTGCTGGTCTTGGCTGGCTGGCTACCTGCAGAGAGGGTTGGGAATTCCTCCAGCAGGAGGGATGGGGAGATGGAGGGATGGGAGAGGATGAGGAGGAGGAGGAGGAGGAGAGCCGGTCTCCATGTGTCTAGGGCCCTGCGTTAACTTGAAGAGGACGCTGACATACTGTCCTTTTCGCGGATATGACTGCTGTCTTGTTGAAAAGTGAAGGGTTAAATACTCTTAGATGTGTGAGAGCAGTTGTGAATTTGAGTGAAGAGGGGTGATGGTGATGAGAAGGAGGGTGACATGTAAACGTGGCAGCTGAGGGGAAAATGTGGCAACACACTTATGGACAAAAGCTTAGCGTGTTTTATGAGTGGGATGTTGAGCTTGTTAGAGGAACAATCTGTGAGAGTGCTAAGCTCTGGGACAGCCTCAGACTAATAGAAATTTAATATGATATCATATAGTCGTTGGGTTGTCTCACACCCTGCACACACTACAAATCATGTGCTTCCTGCTCTGGGCACAGCAAGGACCATCGCTACCCATTGTTTTTTTATTATGCGTAAAAATTTTTGCCACCTTCCAAATCTGGTGGGAGTGCAAGTTCTTTCGTCCACCACTAACTTTAATTCAGAATCACCCCTAGGTTTTCCCCACTGATGTTCCCCTGAAATGGAGCTCTAGCTTGTATTTCCTGTAACTTTGTGTGTGTTTGGATGCATATGCACATATTTGCATGTCTGTGTATTCCTTTGTGTCTTTGCATGTACACACATGCATTTGGTTATATGACATTCTTATATAAATGTGTGTATTTGTGTTAGTGAATAAATATGCGTGTTTCAAAGGGATTGTGTTTGGATATGGATTTGTGAATATTTCTGCATAGGGAGAAACATTGTGTTTTCATCACAGCCAGAACCCATATCAGTACCCGTCTGTGTTTCTGTGTCAGACTGCTATGAGGCGGTGAGAGGGGGCCTTGGCCTCGGCCTCGTGTCTCGACATGGAGCTGGGGAATGTGGAAAGAGAGGCATGTGGCAGCGGAGGTATGGATGGCTACAGGAGGGCGTGGCCACTGGATAAAGAGAACGATTCCTGTTACTGGGCTGTGGGATGAAGGGCGGAAAAGGGGTTGGTGAGGGGGTTGTTGGAGGCGGTCCACATTGCCCCTTTATTTACTTTGACCCCGGGTCCGCAGGAGGCCCTGGGAGGGCACATGCCAAACTCCCCAGGCGGGCAGAGCTGCCCTGCCCTCTCTCTCACCCCTCTGCCCGCCCCTCTGTCTCCAGTTAGATATATGTCTGCTTGGAGCCAAGGCTGCATGAGAGGAGATGATACCCTCTGTCTCGCTCGCTGTCTCTCTATCTCACATGTCTGAGTTAAAATAGTTTGGTCTTAGCCCAAATAAGGTTTGGGCATTGGTGTTTGGCTTTGAAATGGCAAAATGTTTAATCTATTTTGTGGCGACATGGTCAGTCTGCATAGTTATATATATTTTACAAATATAAGCGCGCTTTCTTTATTTTGCCTCTGCTATTAAAAATGATATTAATAATGATGTTCTTGTTTGAAAAGTGCCATTGCCTCTCTTTACCAACTCTCTCCTGTTTGACTCTTAAGTTTGACAGGATTTAACAATTTAGTTGCATCCTGAGACATTTCCAAATTAATATGCATAAATATGTTTTCCCTTCCACTATGAACTGAATACTTCTAACCTCTGGCAAAGTAAGTATGGGATATACTCAGACAAATCAATTTCTCAAAACAGTCACAAGCAACACAAGACACATTAAACTTTAATCCTAAGTAAATGTGACATATGTTATCTGAGGATACAATTTCATAAACGCATAAAAGTAATTGGTAAATTATGCATAGGCCTCATCAGTCCCTTCCTTAATAAACTCACAATTAAAGGCAACAATGGATGATAGCAAAAAAAAAAAAAAAAGCAAGCAGTGGCTCTTAACATGTTAATTATTCAAATGAGCTGAACTGTACCTGCCTGATGTCAATGTCATCACAGTGGTAATTATTACCACAATAATGCTATTGCTATGGTGAAGCATAGTGTGATTTATTTAGTTAAAGTAATTATGCAGCGTGATTAGAAATGCAAATTTAAACTGATATTCCGCTTTCACAGAATGTTTTTATTTTTTTGTGTAGCACACATTCTTCTTCGCCTTCAGTAAGCCTTTAACATCACCTGCCCTGCAAAACCACACTCCCTATTAGTCATGGCAGCATTTTCGAACTCTTGTTATTCATAATGACTACCAAGTGAAACTACTCCATGAAAAACATGTGCATGGATACAGGAATAAAGGAATAATCATCTTAGGGTCATGTTCCCTTAGGTTATTTATAGGTTTATAGGTTATTTTTAGCAGCTTATTTTTTTTGGACCGGGGTTTCAAAATTAAAGCCAATTAATAAAGTGCAAACACATCCCTGGAGCAACAATGACTGCTGAGGAGCAAACATGCCAGCTGAAAAGTGAAAATGGTTTTACTAACATTTGTTATGGCTGCTGTTAAACCATGGCTCCCTTGTTCAGCCTGACATGTTACAGAGGTGACAGTGGAGTTTAACCTTTGGTAATGACGTCTCTAGTCTGACTGAGGTTCGGTGGCAAGGGATTTGAAATCGTGAGGTCTTGTTTAGTGAAAGAGGGTTAATTGATTGTCAAATCATGTCAGAGTGTAGTGTGTTACGGAGATGACTCCAGGGCAAATATGTCCTCCTGAACGTGGTGCCCTCCTGCCCAGCGAGCTCAGTGAAGTCAGTAGCAGCACAGTGGCAGTGCTGAAAATGTCACCCCAAGACGACAGCCATATTCCATTACAGTTATCGCTCAATATCGTCATGCCGCGCAAATTACAGCATTTCAACAGACCATAAAGCAACAAAGGAAAAGCTATTTAGATATGAAATGAACTTAAACTTTCTGTGAGAACTTCATAACTCACAAACAATGCCATTTACCTTTTATTTTAGTTGTTAATCATTCATTTGCTGTACATCAAAGTCACCTTCAGCCCTCATAAAGAATAAAGGAGAACGAAGTTCAAAAATGACGGAAAAAAATGCTTTGAAAATAGACATGTTTTGTGTTGAGAGTAACACGCTGTGACATATTGAATGACCAATTACTCTACTGTAAACCGCTTTGCCATTGAAAGCCGAGGCCAATGACAAAATCTATCCAATTCCAGTGGTTGTAAGTACCAAGAGTGTATTGGACTTCTATGGGGACGCGAATGAAGCTGCTGGGCATCCAGTGAATTTCAGCTCCATCTTGTTCCTCGCCGAAAGGCTCTGGCGTGGGCCTGTGGTTGCCAGGCACCTCCTGAGGTGACTCTATCAGAGCCAGTCAAGCCTGAAATCAATCACTCACACCCATCAAAGGCTGCCCTGCACTGCCATTGTGACTGAGCCATCTGGGCCTCAGCACACTGTCTACATTTATCTCTATGAACTATATGTGGCTGTTTGCATGCTTGCTCGTGTATTTGTGTCTGAGTATGTGTGTGCGTGCGTGTGTGTGTGTGTGTGTGTGTGTGTGTGTGTGTGTGTGTGTGTGTGTGTGTGGGTGTGCACGCTTGTGAGATTTTGCATGTGTGTGAACAGCGCATGCATTGTGCATATTCATCTCAGCTTGTGAATTTGGATGTGCATGCGCAGAGGTACATGCACATTTACTCAACTTGGATGAGAGTAACACAGTAAAAAATCTGTTTACATCATACTGTATATACTGTATGGCCTCTCACAGCAGTTGTGCATGCAGGAGGAGGCAGTGGCTGGCCTGAGCATCCATCATGAAATCGCACTACTCTACACCTGTTCACAACCTTTCCCTACATGCCTCTCCTGCATGGTATCATCTGCTTGAACCAGTTTTCCTGTGTAGAGGCCTTTCTCCTTTGGCCCTGCATTGGTCAGTCTCCTCGACTCCAGTCCATCCTCTCTCAGCGTTGCGTGCTAACTGCCCAGCACTGGCAGGCAGAGTGGAGTGGCACTGAGTGTGTGGCAGCAGCCATTGGAGGGCAGTAGAGCACCAGCGCATTCATCTCCATCAAAGTGGCCCCCGTAGCCCCGGAGGGTCCCCGAGAGCAAAGCGCTACTTAGAGGGATGTTGGGAGCACTGAGACAGGCTGGGGGAAATGTGGACAGGTCAGGGCAACACTGGACTCCAGTGGCTCTGTGAACTCGCCTCAGCTACATATGTAAAGACAGACTAACAGGAACAAGTTGAAAGCCTATACAGACGCATGAAAGATTATTTGCATATTATAAAGTGGGTATAGGTGGTGTAACAGTAAAGCAGAAAAAAGCAGTCTATGAAGAACAGAAATAGACAAATGCTGCTGGGAATCAACTAATTTACATAGTCTTGACATTTACTTGGTGGTTAAATGGTAACTACTTTATTAAATATATGTGTTAATTGTGATATCCTTAAATGATGTCATATTAAGTGTTGTCAGTCCAGTTTCATTTCCTGATCCTGGACACTTCTACAGATAAAACCGTAAATGATGCATATCACCAATAAAAATGTGATTTGATTTATTTTTATTCAACATTTAAATGCCCTGAAATGTCTTTATCAGACAAAAAGAAATACCATGTTACATTTATCAACTTGAAAAGTCACAGAATAATTAATTATCAAGATTTTAAGCCACTAATGACATTTTAAAGTGTGTGCTGGCTCATCATGAAACTATTCAGATGTTCTTGGAATAAATAACTTTTTGTCCTTTTTGAAGAGAGAAGGCTAAGGTCGGGACTGTTTGACCAGTCAGTGCACTTCAACGTCGCCATTAAAAGGCTTTTTAGAAAAATACAGAAGAAAGAAAAAAAAAGGTCTACCCTTTCCTGCCTGGACATATGCCCTGTAATCCTTTTTTCAATAACAGTTCAGTGCTGTAAGGATGTGGTGCCAATATCCATCAGCTTCACTGTTACATGTATTATATAAATCCCTTCATATGCATTGGACTGACACCATACCATAATTTAAAATGAGCCTTAAACCCTATTTTATCCTTTGTAAAAATGTAATAGTGCACAGACACGCTGCTCTGTTCTTACTTCTGCCTCCACACTGAATGTCCTTTTTTAAATCATATTCTCTGATCACTACAGACAGACCAAGACATTTCTTTAAAAAGTGTAATGTTATTTAAAAGGTAGTCATCGTCACTTTGGTATGATGGGGATTTTCATATAACTTGTATGATGAAAACTGTTCATTAAGTCAACATTATTCAGTCAGTTAAAACACAATTAAATAATGTTTTTTGTTAAAGTTAAATAATGTAGAATGGAAAAGTTGGAAAAGATGCGTATGAAATGTATATTGTAAATACAGTCTAAAGATTCAACTTTGAGTAAAACACATAAACTTTAAAGAAATTTACAAGTTGTTCCTTTGCACTTTACTGAATTTATTCCAGCATAGACATTAATTCTAGTATTAATATCTGCCAAGGTTGCTTGATTTTGTCATTAATTTTAATTGTAATATATAAAGCAGTATTTATTTTGTTCTTATAATTAATCAAACATGACTTGCAGACACTTTATTTTTTATTAATAATCCAGTGACACTGTTTCATATTATTCCTACATGCCAATTACTGTATTTATGCAATTAATAACACATACATAATAGAATGAAACATTTAAGAATGATTGAATACAATAATAAATTACAATAAAAAAAAAAAAAGCTGAAAGTATAACAGTAGTTAAAAGACACACAAAAAACAGCATCAGTTACAACACATTGTCATTGCATGCATTCAAATTGTCCTCAATTCATTTGTAACGAACCGGCCTGGAAACTTTCGTCCCAGAAAAGGAAATACATGTCCCTTGTTTTCTGCTTTTACATTAACGTCCATGTTTTCTCCATTCCATTTAGACAGAGGACTGGGATGCCCCAGTCCCGAGTGCAATGTTCCAGACCTTGGCCTGCTCTTTTATGTACACAGAAACTCCTTGCTGTGAAGGGGTCCCATAGTTAAGAATTCCACTTAGAGAGCACGTTGAACTATGCCGCGATATGGGGAGATTCATGTTCTTGCTCTGCGCTTTAGACTCGCTGCATGTAACTCTAAATGTAGCCCCAATACCCAGTTGGCTAAGTGTAAGTACTATACACCATTCAGTTTAAGTCAAAAATGTGTTTGTTTTTTTAAATATTTTATTCATTTGTGAGTATTTCCGACTCTTTTTCCAGCCTCCATTGAATTCATGGTAATAGGTGTATTTCTGCACATTTGATTTGAAAACATTGTTCATAACAGTGTTTTCTGAAGACTCTTACTCAACATTTAATTCCACTTATACTTAAGTGTGCAGAGTTGAAAAGATAAACTTGCTGCCATTAGGTTCACTGAACTGCATAAACCTAATTATAACAGTAACGGAGAAAGGTGCTTTCTAATTTGTGCATTCACATCTTGAAATATTCTCAGCTGGGCATCATCTGTATTAAACATTAATAATTCATTGCCTTGCAACAATAAATACATTTTACATTGTTTTAGAGGGAGAGTAAGTTATGATATCGTTCTCCAAAAAATCTATTTTCAACATTTGACCTATTCAGTGCCTTTGCCCTGTATATGTCGAACTTCATTGTTGTTTTAATAGCGGTTCGTGTCTTGTTTGTTCATCAGGATGTGGTTGTTGATAGTGTTGCCAGATACAGCAGGAAACCGAACTTTGCATGATGACGGCAGCATTTTCCAAACACTGTTACCGTGTTTACAAGTGCCAGAGGGCGAAAAAGGACCTTTTATTTCCCTCCTGCTAATTGTTTGATTTCCTGTTGCCGCTGGAGAGCTAGGCATACTGTAGGGGAAGAGAGAAGGCCCAGGTTGGCACAGGAGCTCGCACACTCTCACTTCATTTGTCTCGAACACCGCAATGGCTCCAGGCTACCCGCTCTCTCTGGAGCTTTGTAGAAATACCAAACAGTGACATCTGACGTTGTCTGTCTACAGTTCTTTTTATCATCTCTCTTTTTTCCCCCTCCATGCTGCACCATCTCAAGCTGTCACAAACACCCTTGCAATGCCTGTTATTATTTGCTTTGCAGCCTTTACTTCACTAATATTAAAGGAAGAGATTAATACTGATGTCTACATAATGTTCATCATAGGTCATAAATCTTAAGTTTTAAAGTGCAGGTTTCAGAGTGAAGGTCCCTGCTCCGGTTGGGGTTCTGGATCATACCCTCGGCTGTTATTGTGTCTATCTGGAACCTGTCATCGGTTGGTTTGCTGAGAGATATGACCCTCTCATTCCATACTTATCCTCGTCCTCATTCCAGCAGGTGGTGGGCTTTAAAAGTTCTTGTTTGTAAGCTACTGTGGGAGAGATGACACATTTACGATGATCAGCGCAGGCCAAACAGACTGGATACAGACGGGCAGGGAAGGGTCCCTGCTCGTGGCATGCAGCGCAGTGCAGTGCATTGTGGGCTTCCTTCTGAGGGGCCATAACACCACATAGAGTGCTGGACTCACCTACCGCTGTTTAATCACCCAGGGCCATTCTCATGTAAATGTATGTTAATCAGGACACAAGGAGATTGTTTTAATCGGATTGCTGGTTTTTGTTTTGTTTTCCTTTGCCTTCAGAACTTGGGAATGCATCAGGAACAAAAAGTGCCGTTGTCAGGCGGCAGTAAGCCAGTAATTCCTCTTGCAGCTTTTTGACGTTAGCACAATCCCACCGACAGACAGATTCTCGGCAGGGACCTCCATGGTGATTGGGCCTCTGTGCGATTTCGCCCCTGAACCTGGGCGCTGTCTTTTTGAATTAACTTTAGGCGAGACTGCATAAAACCAATCAGTGGGCCACTAGTCCCCACTTCTGAATTGGAGGCCTGAATAGGGCTGCTCCGAGACTCAAAAATAAATAAATAAATGATAACTAAAAATGGTTTCAGGTCCAAACTATAAGACAAGTTAAAAAGACAAGTCAAGCTGGTATCTGAGCATACCACAGTGTAACTTCTGTTTGATGTCACTACTCTGATAAGCTGCTTCACAGGAGCTGTCTGTATTCCACAGTGTTTTGGAAAGAGCAAAACCAAAACATATTTACAGTAACTGTATCAATAATGAATTTATTTTGTTTCCCTTCCCAACCTGAATGTACTTTTATTATTCATTGGAATTACATAAACCACTTCTAATTAAAGCTGAAGTTAATATAAATGAGCAACGCGTTATGCTATCATATAAAATAGCGATAAACTGAAAGACAGCGGCTGTCGAGTGACTGACTTGTGCCACATCGCCTTGGGTCTTGTGTGACGGATGCCCCTGCCAGTGCCAGTGCATTTCTGCCTGCCAGCAGGCCTTTAATCCCTCCTAATGGGGGTTGTCATCTCGCCGCTAATTTAAATGCTCCAACCACGAAGCTCCCCCACCTGGCTAAGCTAATCCCAGTGCGAAGGGCCCCCTTCCCCGCAGCTAGCCGCCTCGTTCTGGGGCCCAGGGGCCTGGGGGCCCCACCACCCTCCTACACAACAACAGCATCTTTCAATCATCCCTCCCTGATTGTATTAATCTTATCTGTGTTTAATTACATTTTTTAAGATTCTTGCTGTATGCCATCTTTGCACACTGTGGGGGCCGCAGAGGGCTCCTCATTTCGAATGCATTTTCATTTGGGCACAAATCCCCATCAAAGACTGCCAAAAATTATAAGGCAGCCATTTCTCCATGTATGGTGGAGTTTGTAAACTTGATGTTGTACCACCTGACGTTATATAGTCTATAGCCCCAAATTAGATTGGATTTTTTTTTTTAAACCATTTCAACTGTGGGAAAATTGTGGGAGATTTGTCTGGATGGAAAACAAGCTCATTGAAATCTCCTCCAATTTTCGATCAAAATGAAAGTCATTCCAGTATTGAGATTACAGTTGTAAAATTTTAACACTTTCAAAACATATAAATATATCTTATATTTAACTCGTTGACTGCATGTGTTGAGATCCTATTTTGGGAATGTCACATTTTGGCGTTCAGTGACAGAGGTGCCCTTTTATTTGTCCAACAGATCAAAGCTTACAAACCTCCTTTTCCCGTTAAAGTTAAATGATGCTCAAGTGTGCGCTGCTTCATTAGAATTTCAGACCTCTGTGTTGTCCTGATGGTGAGCTGTGTGGTTTTGTTGGTGTCACTGTGGACTGACACAGAGCAGCGTATACCGGCGGAGAGGGAAAGAGTTCAAGGGAAAGCGAAGCTCCTTTTTTCTCTGTGATGTTCTTTGATTTTGTTAACCCATAGGGAGAGGGGGGGCACGCTGGTACAGCAGGTGCATTTAATTAAGCAGGGGTAATTTTTGAGTGTTAGAATGACGCGTATGCAGGCTTTATTTTGACATGTCGGGAGGACGCATATGGCCATGGTCCAGATTAACATGAACATGGTAACTAACAGGTGTTTTCGCATCTACATCTTCATGATTTACATCTCTGCCTAATGAAGCTGTTCTGGTTGAGAGTGATTGCGATTGCAATCAGAGATATGCTTTTTTTTCATACAAGTAAACAATCAGCCATCTGGTCAAATGAAGAAGAGTCTTTGTTTGATTGCAAACTCTTTGCTCTTTTCCTTGGCACTGACACACTGTGGCATGAAACATGTTGGGGGAATTACAGTCAGTCCTGATCCAGACGCTTGCTTCCAGTATGTTTGCATGGAAATAATTGAATTCAAATGTCACACTTCCATATAATATTCATCTACAATAAGTGTGTAGTTTAATGGGCCATCCTATGGCAGGAACATTTTAAATTGGAAACTCATTCACTGTTTATGTCGTGTGCTTTAGCAAATCTGAAGGTGTTAGAAAGTGTGTAGCAAAATATTAAATAGCTATGAAATCTATCCCCAGCCCAGCATACTCATCTATAATGGTGTTATGGTGTGACTCTAAGGCTTGTAGCAATCAGCAGGACCTTGTGTACCACTTAAATTTGGAATGGAGGATGGTGATAGGCACCCACAGAGCTTGTTGATACTATTTTTCTGTGCATATTTCTCGGAGTGATCTGAAGTTGAATCACCATGTTTCCATCCTTGGGTGCGAGTTAAATGCTTGTGTAAGTACTGCGAGACGTGAACCCTGGAGGGCGTCTGTCTAGTGGCTCCCCCCTGTATCTGGGATGTGGGGTTCACTGCCTGAAGGGGGGGGGAGTGAAGCTGATTATTAAAACATTTCTAAAAAAAAAAAAAAAAAGATTTGATGTTCAAAGGTGCTGCACCTGAAAAGGGGTGACGCCATGCGCAGATGCATCATGCAGGATTACATGCATGTTATTGTTAACGATTCAAGTGGTGCTGTAAAATAAATGTGATGGTGAGCTCGGCTGATTTGAATAATTTCTTGTTTGCAAAGGCAGATATGGGTTTTGGGCAGAGGGGGTGATGTTGTAAAAGGGGACAAGGGAATGAGACTTAGCAGCACATGAAAATGATCATTTAACTTCAAACATCCCCAGTTAATCAGAATAGAAAAACTTATGATTTCACGCGCTCAAGTGTATTTGATCTGTTTATGTTTCTTTTTATGTTGAAGAGCTGTACTCTACACATTGATTCGCTGTAATATCCCTACAACTTACTAAAGCCAAGACTCCAAGGTTAATGAAGAAAATTAACATATGACAGCATGCCCTGGTTGTCATTATTCCTGCAGTTGAGAAATTTAACTCAGAGCTAGTGTGTAATTTTTACGGCACACTGAGTGTCTTTGAGGCCACCACAGATCAGAGTGAGGCTCCTGAACCTACATTACCGCCCATTCAACTCGAGCTCTGGAAGAGGAGCCCTGATCCATGTGACAGTGGAAGAGGAGCCCTGTAATGACCCCCTTCAACAAAGCATCACTGATAAAAGGATTAACTAATTAAATTAACAGAGTAAAGTACTTTATAACTGTTAATTATGTGGTTCCCTTGGCTGCTCTGGGCCACTAGCACCCTTTGTTTGGAAGCTGCTTGTCTGTCCTAATTGACCTCTGGGGAGCTTTTGGTGAGTGTGTGTGCATGCGTGTGTGTATATGTGTGTGTGTCAGGGTGGGTGTGTGGGTGGGGGTGCTTTACACAATCCAACAGCAAGTATAAACAAACTGACAATTCACTTTGGTGTAGAGTGACACTTTGTGGAACTAGAGGACACAAGCCTAAATGACCTTCAATGTGCCACCAGAGAATAGAGCCTCTGTGGTTTGGGCTCTTCAGAGGCCCTATCCCCTTCTGGAGAGGGGGCCAGAGTATAGACAGGACATAAACTATCCTATGTATTGGGAGGGCACTCTGTATTGAAACCTACTGATGTTTTGGATCTATGTATGTATATCTGTCTATCGATAGTTAGATAGATACTTTTTAACCATAGGTAGAGGAAAAGTCTTTAACGGTACACCAGCCTCCAAAGGCCTGTTTTCTGATCACATTAGAGTAAACTATAAATCATAAAATAAAGTACAGTGAAGTATTTGTGTGACTGAGTGACCACAGACGTGTGTGTGCATACAGTACACTCCATTTATTTGCAAACGCATGGCACTGTGCAGTGTTGGCCTTTATACTAAACCATAGCTAGTTTCGCTGGTCCGCCCCATCTTTAACCTTTTCATAACATCACAAGGAAGGAGAAGAGGAGACTCTTTTATCCCAGACAGTGTCCCTTCCAACGCGTGGCCAATCATATTATTAATCACCATGGCTGCAGTGAATAGGCTGATATATGTGACCCAGTCTCCCATCCATCCCCTTTTGAGCCAGCTCCATCTTTTCCCAGTCATTCTTTTAACCCCTTCTCCTCTACCAATGGGTCTGGCCACCAAAATCCTAATGATGTCCTTGACAAGTGATCCATCAGTTGGCAATTACAACATCTGTCGCCATGACAAAGCTGCCCACAAAGATGGCTCAGGCACTCTCTTTTGGGGCAGCTCTTCCTCCCCCTTGATTATGTCTGGGTTTTGGGGGGATGCAGAGTTAGTAGGGTCGGACGGGAGGGGGTTTGCCACTTTGTGCAGTAAAAAGGGGCCGCCCCACAACACAGACAGACATGTTGACAGCAAACACAAACATAGCAAAACAAATGGTTCACGCCTACCTCTTTAGATTTCCATTCAAATGCACTCCACAACTCTGTGAAAGTGCTCTATCTTCTATAGAGGGAAGAACCTACCAGCTGCCATCGTCTCTCCTCACTATAAAGAGGACCTTTCACTTGGGAACAATGAGAGGGCTTCTCTTTTCTCTTGGCCCAGAGTCTCTGCTGCACCATGTTTAATTTCAATAGCCATAGATCAATGCAGAACAACACTCCAGAAGTGATGGCTCATCTGAATTGGCCAACAAGACTTTTGTTAACATCGGTAAACATGCATTCCCTTTGACACAGTGAATCAGCAATAACCCACTACTGCAGTTGCAACACATTTAACCAGCAGGCATCACATTGCCAACACCTACACATTTCTCAAAAGCTCCCTAATCTGCGAAGGTGTGTTTGAGAGGAATAAATCCTGTTTCAGGTGGATACATTTGCAGATGATGCTTTTCATGCTGTCTTTTCTGTGGCTCAGTGGGAGGAAGGTGTGGGACTTTGCCTTCCTTTTCTCTTGCCCCTTTAAGTGGAGCACCGGATAGATGGCATGACATCACGGGCCAAGCCGGCAGCACAATGCAAAGGTCATGTGGCCCATTGATCTAGGGGGCCCCTGATAGAAACCCCCTGTATTATGGGCCTGCGCACGCGGGGTCTTACACACACTGAGCCATAGAAACAGACCACAAATGGAGCCTTGTTGTCTCCCCATTCAGGGCCTGCAATCAGCGGATTTACACTTTGATGTGGAGCTGAGGAATAAAGCCCTTTGGAGCACTGACCTTTATCGACTGACGGATTAAAATCCATAGCCCTCTCTCTCTCTTACTCTCCAAACTACATATCTAAGTTACAGTTCAGCTAGCTTGCCACTAAAGCCAACCATTTCTAAAGCCAGTCTTTTTTTTTTTTTTTTGCCTTTATTCTTTTTCCTGCTCTCACCCCAACTTTTGTGTCTGGCTGCTAATGTGGAACAAGATTTTTTTTTCCTGTCAGGAAATGACTGGATGAAGATTGGTGGCTGTTGTTGGACAGGTTTCATTCAGAGACAAGGAAGAGGAGGAACAGTCTCAGCCACAGCTGCTCTGCTGCCTCAGTTATTGTCAGTGCTGTTTCAGTTCCGTCCTGTCCAAGTAGTGAATACAAGGCACTGTATGAATAATATATCAATGTTGTCTGAAAAATAAATAAATAAATAAATAAATAAACAAATAAATAAAAAAAGCATTCCTACTATTTTTAGTGACTGTGGAAGAAACCGATGTGTCATTATTAACAAAGGAATGCTTCTCCTGACCTTCAACCTAACCTGAGACTTGCTTGTTCCTTAGCAACATTATGTGACATTTTCATCTCTTTCTCCCCCTTCTTCCTTACAAAAGAAGCTATATAATTTTACATCTTGGAGAACTTGCATTTTCTGCATCATAATGATTCTTCTCTCTGTGTATGCATAAACTTCTCTTTGATAGGAACGGGACAGTCTCTTGATTAGATGGTCAGGAGAGGCATTTCTTTGATAAATAAAGATACATTGATTTCACCCATCAATCTCTTGGAGAGCAAGCAATTTTATACACTGTGGACATCCACAGAAATACGGTGCTTTTGCTCAAGTGTGGTAGTCTCTTTTTAAATAACATCTGTGCCGTAATGGGTCTAAAGGCACTATGTTTAGAACAGCCTCCATCATGTTCACAGAGGACCAAACACAATCAAAAAGCTTCCATTTCATGCTTCCTAATGCCTGGCTTCCCATCTATTGCTTTTTAAACCCTCCCTGATGCCTACTTGGGCATTTCTCTGTCTGTTCCTGTTCCCAGTGGTGCCAGCTTGAACCAAACCGAAAGAAGCAGAATCTGTCTCTCCTTGGTCCACTACCAGGCCAACTGGTTTTGATAGCCCCATTCTGCTTTGTCAGAAACATGCCAAAGCCCGCTGTAATCCGCTAAAGAACACTTAACAACCAAGTAATGTCACGGTACACCAACAGCCTGTATGCTGTGACGCACTTTAAAAATCTTGCAGCCATATCCACTTAATTCAGCTAGTGCTTTAGGAAGGCCCACCTGAGAATTGTGAGACTGCCTGCAGAGAGTCAACCATCAGCATTAGAAAGCATTACCACCGTGCAACAAAAAAACACTCAGGCTATTTCCCACTAGAAAATTCCAGCCTGCAAGCCGCTCCCAGAGCTCTTCTGAGTGCAAAGAGAATTTCAGTCTGTATTTCCTGCTGATGTTACGGGCCCACAACGCCAGTTTGACCCTTGATATGCATGTTACATTCAAGCAATTACTGTTCTGTTACTGTGAGCCTTTGTTAGAGAGTCATTAATGTCTTGGCAAAACAATCATGGTTTAAGCACACGGCATGTGGGTTTAAAAGGTTTAAGGCTGTGTGGATCATCAAAGCATCCTTTTGTTTTCAGCTCTGGAAGTACAAGGTCTCAGAGCAAAACAATTACATCACACTGCAACAAGGTCTGGAGTGTACAACAATGACAAGAGAATTGTGCCTTCAGGCAGAAAACACTTTACACGCTGGAGATGTATGGCGTGGGGGTATTTTCTGGTTGATGAGCATAAGGTACATGGCCCATTCAGACAAATGGGATGAAACAACAAGGTACACTGAGAGAAAGCTTGAGCAAAGAAGAAACAGATCCATGAAATATTAATGTGATATATTTACTGACAAGCGCCTACTATAACCACCAACACTCTTCAGGGACCTGAGAGAGAGAAAGAGAGAGCGAGAGCGGGAGAGAGAGGGAGAGAGAGGGAGGGAGAGAGAGAGAGCGTGCTTGACTGACAACCACTAGGTGCAGAGGTACGTGCATTTGACCTGCATACACACACAGGCACATGCAAACACAGAAAAACACACACGTACACACGCTTATGACATTATGACTGGATGGAGCAGGGGCAGCCCCTCACATACCTCCAGAGGACACTGTAAGCCTTTTCACTATGTGTTTTGAAAATGCCAGACATGACAAAAATGTGTATGCATGGTTGTGTACATTCTGCCCCCCACCACACACACACACAGCTTTTCACTGATGTGAACACACCTCCTCGATTAACTCCAAGATCATCAGTTCTTCAGTTAACAAGGTAGAGGAAATTATGTAAGGCACAAGATAAGACTCTCTCCTTCTCTCTCACCCTTTCTAATTCTCTCTCTAACACAAACACACACATATGCACACACACACTTTTCCCTTTCTCTTAACCCTCTCTATCTTTCTTGCCCTTGTTTTTCTTCTCCCAAGAATTCGCTCTATCCGAGAATTTTCTAAACTTTGCCTACCTAATTTCTGCAGCATATTTCTTTGCCACAGGAGGTGGTTATGACAAATTAGAAGTCTACAAATGTTCTGATGGTGTAAAGGCTCCAGCTGTCACCAGGGAGATGGTGATCAGGTTTCCAAGCTGCATGGTCTCTTGGCGCCACAAAGAGTTCCATATGGTCATCCAAATGCTGCACCTAAATCTGCTCCCAATCTCCACCCCGGAGCTGAGCACTTCCACTGAATCAGTCACAAGGCTTCTCATGAGGTACAACACAAGGAAATCATGTATCCTATATGGCAAAAACATGAAAAAGAAGGAAAAAATGCTGTTAAAGTACTGAGTGAAAATTAGATTTAATTTGTTTCATGTTGACATTTATTTTGCAGCTCAATCATTGGTTACCATTTGTGCATATATGTAACTATTTATTATAATACAGCAATTTCTAATTTATAAATTGTAATCAAGCAAAGAGTCTTAGTGGTTGTTGTCTGCTCCTGCATGTACATTAAGCCTCATTTTGGGAATCACTCTGAGTGTTTGCTTGGGGACGGAGGGTGACTGTAACTGCTGGCATGTCTCACATTCAGCACATGGGCTAATAATGGACGATGTGGGGTAATTATGTGTCCCACTAAAGCCCACAGCACTGTCTGGCCCTCCATAGTGTGTTGTCAGAGATTAGGGCTACGTGCAGCAATACACACACTCACACTCACAGGACATCCATAGGACAGCCACCCTGTCAGTGCTGAAACACATACTGTACATCAAAGACTGGGTGAGTGGCTTACAATGGTGATTTAGTAATTTGTGACTACAGAGGCATTACACCATTATATTGGGAGTTAATATGAGATTTAAAAAAAAAAAAAAAAACCCGTAATGAACAGTCATTAATTCAAATGGCCACTCTTGATATTTTAATGAGAGTTCCTATGGATGCAGAGCATTATTAGATTAGTTAGAAAAGCTAGCAGCTATCAAAAATCAAGTTGACGTGTGCTTCGTTCTCTAGAGCAAGCCTGTCAACCTGCTTTGACAAAACATCTCCCCCGCGGCCTCATGCTTCTCATGGCCGGACAGAGAAGAGCAGGGGATTGGTGATCTATAATTAACCAGTGGGTCGGTGTTGATGTCATTGACACAGCGTGGAGGTAGAAGGTGGCAGTGCCAAGGCACCTGTTGTTGTGGAGTGTGGCATCTGATATCATTACCCACCCAGCCGGAGCGCCGATGTCCCCGCTGGGTCGCGAACTGTCCAAGCTACCAGCCTCGCTCACCTTTCACACACGCACATACACACACACACACATGCACATACACACATATACACACACGGTCATCATGTCCTCCTTTACATAACTGACTCTGACGGCTTTAACACCTAGGGGGCAGAGATCCATAGAGAGTTCCAATTACTGTTAATGATATTTTGATGATAGCTGGTTAACTTATGCAATGGTCATAATAAACACAGCGGTATAAATCTTTAAAAGAGAAATCTTAAGAATCTACAACTGGGTTGACGCTCAAAGGGGTTAAGGCAAACACTCTGTCAACTCGCTCTCAAGAAATTATACTGCTGATGTGATGGTCTGGCTGCTCCGGAGTGGAGAGAGACAAAACAGTGGAGAGAGCAGGACTGCTGGGCAGAAGTATGAAATATGAATAGAACATTTACAGTGAGACAATGTGACCGTTCCGGGTTAATGCCATTTATTAGTGTAGCAGCTTTCCCAAGCAGATCAGAATGCCTAAGCCTTGGGCACTGACAGGGATTTCACAGCCCAAACTGATTTGCAAGCTGGCAGGGTTCACACACACACACACACACACACACACACACACACACACATGCATGGACAGTTGTACACACATACACAAGTGGGAGCATGCATGCATAGGCATTTGCACTCCCAGACACAAACACACACACACACACACACACACACACCATGTCTACTGGGAGTTGTGAGGGGAGTCCTCAAGTGGAGTTGGATATGATCGCAAAACAGCAGCTAAGTGATGGATAGGGTAATACAATCATATCAGTCAAGTGATATTATGAGGTGGTGATGGGAGGTCAGCATTAAACTTAATGTTTAATATTATGTGTGGAAACTGTTACTGTTACTTTGTATAGCCCATTATAGGATCTGGATGTTTCATAAATGTGCCATTTAGAATGTTTGATATTCCGCGATTCCATTAGATTTCTCGGGCTGAGATGAAATTTGTTCAACTCTGTTGTTTGATATGATTACAGATACTGCTGTGATTAGCGGTGTCTCACTTCCTACTAATTTCATCTTTTTACTCTTTAATGAATCAGTATTTTCCATGCATCAATAAATGGACTCATATATTTACAAAACGCTTTTTATGTTCGAGATTTTTTTTTATTTCAATAACTCAAACCCTTGGGCAAACAAATTTCATAACGTAATGTGATTTTTTTATGAATCGGTATCTCCCCAGACATGCAATAAAAACACAGCAGTGTTCTACGTTATTGATTCAGTTTCATAACAACCCAGAGTGTCTTTATTCACTTCAATTGGTGGAGAAGGAATCAAACACACTTGTTTAAAATATCATTGCACCAATTAGTGAAGTTGGAGCTTCTCCTTTTCCCTCTAATAAGTCCTGAGGGATCGTGTTTATAATGAGAACAGCATTTTGTTCACAGTGGCAGTAGCTTATTGCTAATTTGAAATCATTTACTATATTACTGTACATTCAGGAGGCATATTGCACATCTAATCTCCAAGCATGTACATAGACAATCGTGCAGGAGTAACGCATACAAAAACACACACACGCACACACACTCAAACAACAGACAGGCGCACACTCACTGCAGCAAACCCCAACATGTCTGGCTGGGTCAAACCACTATGTTTAATCATTGATGATACTTCCCAACTACCCTATACACTTGTGGAAGGGCATTGGTTTTCTGTCAGGAGCCTGTCTTCGAAAACAAAAAGTTCATGATTGTGTGTGCACCACTTTAGGCTCTCAGGTCAGCTTATTGTGGAAGAAGCACTTGAATGTATTGACGTGATTGTCTGTGTCAGATGAGAAGCGCTGATGACTTTAACAGCATATTCCTAGCAGAGAAAAATACTCGCTTGCAACTTGTGCAAAACTTTTTCCGTCTCTCTTGGCCATTATTTGGTGGAGCACTAACGGTAGTTCTTCAGGGACCTGGTTGCTTATTCCTTAATGTCCCTCAGAGTTGAAGCCTGAAACCCTCCGGGACTATTCCTGTTGGTCAAAGGGTAAAGCATGTCACTGCTTGACAAGGTTGAGGGATTTGAGCGATTTTTTTTGCAATAATGGAAATATCCAAGGCCCCCGAGACAAACAGACAGGGGACTAGGAGGTGGAGAAATATCTTAATCTGCTTTGAGCTATCGCATTGACCCTTTGATAGGAACTGGCACAGTCCCATGCCCTTAGTGAGAACAACATATGCGTGCACGCCCGGCATATGCGCACAAACCCTTGCACACACACAGTACAGTACATCTGGATTGTGTTGCAGTGACCGTAGGCCCCTGAGTGTGCAGCCCCAGTGGCAGTGTGTGGGTGAGAGCCAGGGTCCAGTGCACCATGGTGAGGGCTCTCCATCACTCTGCCTCCTGGCTTGACAGGCCTTGGCTCTGGGGCCCGTCAAGGTCTTGCTGAGCGCACTCAAACTGTGCACTGCTGAGGAAGGGATTCTGTATCCGTCTAATGGATTACTCACCCACATCACCTGTCTGAGTGGATTCTCCTGACCGACAGACACACACTGCATGCAGGCACGTACTCACGCATACACACATGCACATGCATACACACAGGACACCGACAGGAGAGCTGCAAGCCGTCATCACATACTGCAAAAATCTCCATCTGAACAGGTCATTTGGGTTCATGTGGGGGTAAAATCTTGTTTTTCTTAAAACATCTGACAAAAATCTGAGACTGGAATGAACTAATTAAAAATCCAATCTGGTTTCACTTCTTTTAGGAATTATAAATATTCTTTTAGGAGTATAAATTTGTTGAAACAAGACAGAATAAGGCAGATCAGCCCATTGGTATGAAGAAAATGACATTTGATTGAATCAAATTCATAAAACAAGCTGTTTAGCACTGGAAACAAGTGAGGTTATCTCATCCCACTGTCAGATTTATTTTGTTTTAAGAAAAAACATGATTTTAAAACACAATATGAGACTAAATTATTATTATTTTTTTTTTTTTGCAGTGTACTAATACATTTTCCCAACATCCCCATTAAGTGCAATCTAAGAAGCTGTTGTAATGTGTGTGCAATGTGTTATACTCTAACTTCAAGTTTTGTTTGTTAAGCTTCAAGTTCAGGTTGAAAAAACAGACTTTCCTAATTGTGTCAGAAAGAAAACAGCGGACTCAGCATGCCTGAAGTGTCAGCCTTTCTTTTGACCGGATGGCTTGTAAAGTCATTTTCTCTTCCATCTAAAAAGGTCACATCGATGCCTCCATCATTTACTCTTAATTCAGACAGAGAGAGCTCGGTGTCACGCTGCTGGACACCTGCAGACCCGGTCAGGGCCCCAGTCCTAATCAGCCTAATACATATGTGTCACAACCAATGACCCATTGGCTCTGTTCATAATAAAGGTCACTCGGTGAGAGATACTCTGTCGCCCCAGGTCTCACTTTAATGGTGAACTAGCCCCCATAACCAAGTGCATACTACTAACTGGGATATTCTAGCATGCGGTATGGGAAACCATTAGGCAGATATCCCTTAGATTAGGCATTATTATCCAGGTCTATACAGATTTGCATACATGTTTTGCGGTTTTAATGTGAATAGTTTTTGAGGGCTTGGGAAAAACAGTTTAGGTAAAAAAAAAAAAAAAAAGCTTTTGTTCCGTTGCCTTGCACTCCTTATCAAGCATACTTTGGAGGAACATTTGGTGGATTTATTGTCAGGGTGCTGTGGCATTGATCCTCACACTCCTTACTGTTGAGTGTTTTTAATTAACCAGGAATTTAAGCTTGTTCTACTCGGCGTAAGTCACTCTGGACAAGCACACAATCTAAAATGCAAATCTACTTGTTAAAAATCTCATGGAAGAAGCAGTAAATTTCCAGGATTGTCTTTATTTCCGTGGCTTATCCAAGCTGTTTTCATTCATGGAGAGCAAACTATCCCTTTTTCTAGCCAGACAGATACTGTAGGTCATTTTCAGGAAAAGGTGAAAATGCTGTTCCCAGTAAATAATAGCTAGAGAGGTCAGTTATTGATCCAGTGCTGGAGAGGACCTTAGGGGCATGTTAAGAAGGGTTATGGCTGCTTGTCAATGATCCCTTTATGGCTGTGGACTTGGCAGGCCCGCCACTATAAATCAAGGTTAAACTAGTTCTCTAATAGCTAATCAATGAGAGTCAATAGATATTATCATGTGATTATAATGTAGTGGAGTAAGTCATTAGTCAAAACTGAAATAGTCCCTTGAGTACAGCTTTCTAGCTAAAAGAGAAAGATGTGGATTTTTTGTGTGCGCATTGTGTTGCTGCAGAATCTGTTCTCTTGCAGCTCCATAGCTGTTTTCTTTTCCTAATGTCTTGCCAGGTGCAGCCCAAGCCACATACAACTGTAAAATGGCAAGGTCTTCCATTAGTTTAACTGAGGAGGTTGCTCAGATTTGAGAGAACATTGTAGAAGTTATATTGAGATAACCTTTACACAAGAACAAATATTTCACCTGCCTTAAGATTACCCCGAGTGTAACCTACTTGTTATTTAGCCCTAAGCCTCCTCTATCAATGCGCTTCTACCTATTTGAAAGCAGCATCAGTCAAAAGTGTCTGCTATGCAACTAAATGGGGCACAGGGACATATCTATCTAACTGTAACCTTTGCAGCACTGATATTTATGATAAAGACCATTAGGCTTTTGTGAGTTGCTTGCGCAAGGGCTTTAAGGCTAACAACAATCGTGAAGCGAAACGCTATCCAGGGCTTTACATGTATGTCTGTGTCATCAGTCTGGGATGGAGCACAGAATCTGGTAGGAAATGTCACGTCCTGGAGAATTTCTACGAGGTTGTGGCACAAGCCTTGGCTTTACTATCTCTTTCATGAAAGCACAAATGATAATATGAGTAGTGCATACAAATTGGATTGATAATTTTCTTTTTCCCCTTCTCTCCTCCCTTTGGCAAGACATTACCAGACTTAACTTTGATGCCAGTCGCTTTGCTCCACTCATCACAGGGTGCACCGTGACTCGACAGCTCGGTGCTCACCTCACTGTTCTGAAGGACACTCTATAAGTAGTAACCCACCTTCAGAGGGAGAGAGAGAGAGAGAGAGACAGAGAGAGATAGAGAGAGAGAACAGCATCTCTCTGAGGCGTCTCCAACATGGATGTCTGTATAAACATGTCACCTCACTGACAACAAAGAGACAGGTAGGCCTAAGTTTCACCCATGTGATGAGCACTTCCCTCGGTGTAATTTCAAAATGCACTGGAGTGAGAACAATGTGTGAATAACAGTGTGAACATGCACTGATAAGAAGTTACAACCCAGCTGTTTTCATTGCTTATCATATCTGCCCATTTTATCTGAGTAATATTTTGTTTCATGGGTTTCAGCTCCCTGGGACATAAATAGTAATTAATGCTGTGATAAATTGTGTAGCATGCGTAATTCTGCAATAAATCTGATGAAAAGCTTTTAACAAAGTTTTAGAGTAAATGCAAATGGCTCAGTAACATAATCTATATTATTTATGAGCATTTAGTTAACATTCACAATGTTTTAGATTTTGTATTCATCTTAAGGACAATTTTCTTAGGGCTAATATGCAGAAATGGATGCTATGGATGCATTGAAATCTGAAAATATTCTGTCAATTACATCATTACAGCAGCAGGAAGCCCTGTCGTTTCATTTTGCATATTCATATGATTATTCTTCCAGTGGACAAGTACATTAATGTCAAAATCATTATCCTTTGATTTCAGATGATAAAAGGCCATTTCATTTCATTCTTGCGCCTTTCTAGTCCAACCTAGACACTCTGATTTGGTGAAATGTAATTCTAATTTATCATTTTTCTGCCTGAGGCAAAACTCTCTCAAGCCTGGGGCTGTTTGAAAAGCAGTTGGACACAAAGACGGACCCTGGGAACTTTGCCCATGTAGTCAATCAGTCAGACACCCCAGCGTGCCCAGGCCCGAACAGCTTGTTTTTTCTTCACGGATATCAAACAACTTCTCTTCTCTTGTTAGATAATAAAAACATGTAAATAGGAGTGAATTCTTTCTCTCTTTTTACTTGAGATGGTCGGTGGATATGCGGCAACTCTGTGGTCAGGGGCTGGGCAGCATAGCGGACATCAAAGGCCAGAGGAGGTCTGTGACAGTGAATGCAGCTGGTGTCTGTGTCTCGGTGCTGGACAGAGCTACAGGCAGGGCCTCAGCTGCCCCACAATAAAGACACACAGGGGAAGGCAGAGCCCGGGAAAAAGGAGTGCACAATTCTGTCCCTGACACAGCACATCAAAGGCTAGACAAATGCACACACACCCACACACAATAACTCCCCAAAACACACACCCACGGACATGTTCACAAAAATGATTGCTTTTACCATCATATCCCTGTATTTTTAAGGCAATCCATGGAGCCTTGCTAACTTTTCATGTTCCTTTCTCTGTTTTTTCAGAAGTAATGTTGCCTCTATATGAATATTCTTATATATTTTAGTGCACTGGCTGTCAAAGTAGGGTTGGGGAACCCCAAGAGGTGCTTGAAAAGGGGTTGCGAGGAGTTCCACAGGGTCCCCAGAAAAACAAAATGAAATTAATTTAATTCGCTGGAAATTCTAACAATTAGATACTTGAAAAATGACATTTTTTTCCTAGGTTTTACTGCTGTCTCCTTATATACTGAACAGTACAGAGAATTATGCAATTCAACAGTAACTCAACAGTTTTCATTGACATGTAAATGATTGAGAGTCCCTGCTCTAAGCGGTCAAATACGACATACAGTCCATGTTACTTTGCAACAGTGCAGTGGCATTGTATTTTCCAGCCAGACGTAGTAGGGCAGAGGGAGGAGAGGAGAGAATCTGAAGGACAAAGAGTGAAATCCTAATGGCATGCTGTGGACAGCCTCATGCCTAATGTGGTTCTGACTTCACAGTGGGACTCGCTGCCTATGCTGTTGACAGTTTTTCCTTTCCACTTCCTCCGTGCGTCTTTGTGCATGTCATGCTGCTGTATGCTTCGTGTCTACTGGGGGAAATATTTCACTGGTTGTGAGTGAGCTGCAGTAATAATGCCAAGCACATTTTGGATTCTTCCACGATTACCTACGTCATTTGACCTCAGTGAATTCAAATTAAAACAAGGGCGAGTTTTCATTTTAATTTTATTGACCTTTGAGTGACGCAGCCTAAAGTTGGATCTTGATAAAATAATGCTGCCGTCGATTTCCCTTCTTGGTCATTCCTGAAAAGAGATCTCAAGCCTGTGCACCGTGGGCACTTTCCCAGTGGCTGTGGTCTCTCAGTTCCAGTGTTCACCTGTAGAGGGCATGCCAAAACAGCAATCTGGTCAAGCTCAGTGGGGAGCCCCAGAGACATACAATATCCCCACAGAGAAAAGCACAGGAGGACTTGCATCTCTCAATAAAGGGAAGAAATGGTTTGGTTAGACAGTGGAACACTAAAATTTCAAAAAAGACAATGTGGAGATACCACACTAGAGACATCTAAGAAGCACAAGTGTAGGTGATTAATATACATTTCATAACCTGGGTTTATTTTGTAGTGGCTTTGGATCATTCAGATACACCATTTGATTTAAGCGAAAGAAATAGTCACTAAGCACAACTTTGTCCACTACAGCTGGGTAACGGCATCTGCGCATGACTTCATGAAGATCATTAACCTGACCAGGGGAATCCGCATTTTGTCAAAATATCAATTCTTTATTCTTAAACAGAGTGTGTTTCAACAAATGACTGATTGGAATAACGGCCCCCGTCTCTCTAAACGGGTTAGAGGTCCTGAATAAAACATGACTTATCTATTGCGATCACGTTAGTCGAGCCATTATTCATTTAACCATTTATTTATTACTCCATTCATCTACATAAATATTTAACTATGTCTTGGCATCTTTATGGACTGCTTGCTCTGCTGCTCAATTACAAGGAGCAGTGTCCTACCATGGCCATATGCCTTCTATCTGGCGACACTATATCTCCACAATTTATGGATGCCAACCCAGAGCAATATCATTCTGTTGGGTTTTATGTCGATCTATGTAAGTATTAATCTGGGCATAATGACTGGCGACAGTATGTTCCAGCATGTATGCCCAAAAGGACCTCAACTGCATGCGTATATTGGGCATACAATAAATTATTATTAAATCATTATTTGTTATTGTATAGATTAAAAGGGTTCCCATCTGAGATCCACATGATAGGCATTAAGAGAATGAGGGATTTACTATTTGTAAGGTCCCTGTCTTGTACAATGCAAGACCGTGCAGCAGTTGAAACAATAGAAAAGAAGCATGTTTTATTATTCACACACCATATATTCACACCATATATTATCAGCGCTTACAAGTTTTCACTTCCTCGCCTACAACAAAAGCTTATGGTCGTTTGGTGAAGGGAGCACGGAAGCGAGCAGAACCAAGTGGAAGCGAGGAACCGTAAACACCCACCATGGGTCCTCCTTCAAAGTGATGAACAGCAACAAAAGCAGGACTGGTCGTCTGCTGAGAGACAAAAAGAGCATTTGACCACCTGGGTGCACATCATTTTCTCATGCCGTTTCTCAAGCATGACTATCAGGAGATTTCCCCTTTAACGTTATATGTGGCTAACTCAACTCAGTCCTCAAGTCACATATAGATTCTTTGATTCAGTGGGATTGCACATCTCCCTCTTGCCGTACCTGCCTCGACAGTGTTCTCCGGAGAGAAATCTCACCACACCACAGTGTGACCTCAGAGCCTTGGGACACTTTCACATGTTACTTTGCCTGCCAGGTCACTGCCAACCACAGCTGCAATTTGATCAATTGAGCTCCCCATTATCGCCTGGAAACTGAGGGGGACCAGAAGCCAAAATGACTTCCTGAGGTGGCATGGGGAGTCTGTTAGAGTGGGATTAGACTACATATCTCCCTGTAATCACCATTGGATCGCTTACCCTCCCTCACACTGTACATCTTTCAAATGGGCCACAACTCCTCATGCCTAAAGATAGAGAGTTAGGGTCAGAAATCCAGGTGAAATGTATTTACCAAGGACTATATAGAATCTCCCTTTTCTATTTCAGCCGCATCTCCCCCAAAAAGGTGAAATCACCATTAAAAGCCATTTTGAGTTTGCGTTGCCCATTTAAATTGCTGGATGCAGCAAATCAAAGGCAAATCAAACAACCAGCCCTTCCTCCCTCCTGTAACAACCCCCCTCCCCAAAAATAGGCTTCTTGTCAATTATAATCAAAGCCACTTTCACTAACCCCCCTCCACCCACCATACCCCCCCCCCCCCCCCCCCCCCCCCCGCCCCACCCCCACCCCTTCTCCCTGCTCTCTTCTTTTGTATTTGTATTTTCCTATCACAGAATATTGTATATGCTGGATCTTCATTAGAGATATGAAATCCATGCATTGGAAAACAATGTTTGATTGTATGTGTGTGGGCATGTGTGTCATTACCAAGCCCATAACCAGCCCAAGCTGCACGCACACATCTCCTTTGTCCCTTTTCTTTGATGAAACAGTCGGCTTCACATATTTGATACACGACACACAGCATATCAGAATGAATTTTTAAAATATTTAAAAATGCCTCTTGGAAATCAAAACACTTATTTAGCTCTGGCAAATTAAAGACCTGGGTCAGCCTTTTCATGCTGCCAGTTGCTACTTTACACACAGTTCACCAATCATAGGATCAAAAGTATAATGCTGTATTTACATGTGCTGCACATCTTCTGTCACTTACTGTGGAGGATATTGTTTCTTTGAAATATGTTTGGAGCATCATGATTCATTCATCGTAACAATCCATGGATTATAAATTCTGCCAAGTCAGTTGAACCAATCCAGTGAAAGAAATAAATAGAATGAACCGTTCTGACTTTGGCCTGAATCAATATAAAATACTCTGCAGTGATTCATTGACATTTCTTAAAAGAAAACACCAAACTTTGTTGTGATCAGAGAGAAACTGACAGTAATTCTGCTGTCTGACTTTTTCATATTTTAGAAGAATAATTATTGTTGAGTATATTTATTAATGGATATAGAAACAACTGAATTAAATCACTGTGTCGAATCATCAGACTCTACAACTACAGCCTAAATCATATCACCACCTAGTGAATCATGAATCAAGCTGAACTGATGTAAAGAGAAAGATTCACACCCCTAATCTTATACAATCATATACACACACATATATAGACACATGCACACGTGTGCAAGGATTTTGTGTCAGTCACCAAGCTAAGACATTGCTGTCAATAGAGCAGATGTCTCACTGAAGCTTGGATGAAGTCCCACTGACAGAATCAGACAGTGTCAGCTCCTGGAGTCTTCCCAAGCCATAGAAATTTTACTGTTACCAGTAATACTGGGAACAAATTCAAATCGATAGTTAATCAGACTCATATTTCTCTAAAAAACTTCACTCTGCCAGTACCTCAGTTGAATGCACAGCCTGCTATCTGGTCAAGCCTGGTGGAAGTGACCAGTGGCGCCCTGTTGGCTCAGCTGGACAGCAGCAGTTCCTGGCCTCTGAAGTCTGCCTGGCGCATGGGTGACATGTCTGGCATGCCACTGCTGGCTCTTTTGATACCACAGAGAGTTGTGACTGGCAGGCCATGTTTCTCATGTCTCTGGGCCCTGAAACAGCCATCACTCCAAGAGGATGTTTTCAATCCCCAGCTCCGTACCCTTAGCCGCTCAGTGAGAAGGTCAAGTTTGGCCCATCAATCAATGACCGAAGGGTGGGGTCTAGCAGCAGGTGGCCATCAACGGCCGTTAAGATGTTCAATAGTCCCGAGCCTATCGCATGTCTGACTTGTCCTCACTGTTTTACAATTATATATCATATTTTATGTCTAACATATTGAAAAAACATATTGAAAGGTGCGGTGTACCCTTTGAATCAGCATAAATTCAAGATGTAAGAGATTGAATTATTGTTGTTAAATCATAGCATCCACATAGTCACATGTGACTATTAAATTCATCACAGCTCATTGCGATAAAGCTTAAGAAGACTTAATACTAAGCAACCTATGCAACATGCTTTCATGTCAACCCGTGTAAATAAATACACATTTGACCTCACATGAAGAATGTTTTGCACACACACAGGCCATGTGTTTGTGCACTGACACATTCAGCTGCATGTCATATGAGTTCAAAGAGGGAAACTCATGAGGCGGCCATTTGTGTGTTTGCCTGAGCTTGGGTCAGTGTTTGTGGGTGCATACACACTCCTTCATGTCCTTCTTTCAACACTTATACACGCACACACACACACACCATTTACACCCAAACATATACCTATATCGACGCACACTTTCCCTGGTGTTGTTTTAGCAGGGGGGGAGCAGCAATGGTCTGGAACAGGCCTGTTTTTCAGTGCGGGTCAAACTGCGGCCAGGCCTAAGGCAGCCATCCGATCCCTCCCGAGGTGCGTCTGGTCTGGGACCTGCTTGAACCTCCACCTGCTGAGAGGACTTCACTTTAGATACATTGTTCAGGCCTCTCTGAACACTGTGGAGGGGAGCCAGGACAGTGTGTTAAAGTCAACACCGCAGGATCAGCCCGCTCTTTATGCCGGGCTTTGAGGGTGACCTCCATTTGTGGACCATGAAGAGTAAAGACGCAGTGCAGCAGCTCATGTGGTCAAACACGAGAGGAGTGAGACAGAGAAGGGGGAGAGAAGTTTTGTCTTTTTTTTTTTTTTTTTTTTTTTTACACTAAATCAACACCTTTTGAACTATGATTAATAGGGAATGGAAAAAATCAGCTGTGTTATAAACCAAGTTTTTCTTTCATGCTTATCCTGAATCTATATTTTGTCTGTTCTTAAGGCTTTCTTTAAATTTAATTTTAATCTAAGCGGGGAAATCATCCACTCACAATCCTACAGATGGCGCTGTGACCTATTCAAACAAGTATGATTGAGCTGTTTTTCATTGTCCAGTGTTTTGGTAAACAAGTAATACAAAATTACAAGAAATAGTATAAATCGCAATAAATATCAAAACATCACCCAAATATTAGAAATCGTATCGTATAGAGAGGTCCCATCCCTATTGTCCTAACTACCTATATTTTTAGTTGTAATCATCAACACTGGCATCTGTACAGTTCACACATGCATATAAAAAAAGTTCTGTCCACCTCTTCACCTTTTGCCCTATGTGATGAAATTGTGGAGTAGTGGGGGAGGTAATGGTTTGGTCAATGTCTGTCAAAGGTCCTTCAAAGGTGAAATCTCAGGGGGCGTCCTGGTGGCTCAGTTGGCTAAGGCACAAAATATGCAATGTCCTCGGTCCAAAACAGGCCCCAAGACCTTTGTTAAATGTCATCTCTCTCTCTCTCTCTCTCTCTCTCTCTCTCTCTCTCTCGCCTTGAAACTTGGAGGGCTGAAGCATTGTGTTTCTGACTGGCCTAAAAAGTGCCTGTATCATTTGTAGGAAACAAGTTCATTTGTTATTTCTTGTTTATTTTGACAAAAACCATGCAGCAGACTGCGCTGCACAAAACTAAAACAAACAAACGAAAACACTTACTTTGCTACTCCTGGGTGAACGTTCAGGCTCTCCGTGTTGTTTTCAGGCTGTGCTACTTGTTGGAAAATGCAGGATGAGAAGCCATCCATCTCAGCCTAACAGCCACCAGTCCGACCCCATGCTGGAGCCCCAGAGAGAGGAAGCTATCGCTCACAGCACAGGAGCACATTCCCCCCTCACACAGGGGGGACAAGGCCATTTAACCCACCGAGGTCCGGTCTACTTTTCTATTCTATAGTGTGTGATAGCATGAGTGTGCGTCTGTGGTGTGTGTCTGCATGTATGTGTGCGACATGTGCACAACCATTTGTACTACGGTCAATTCTCTGCCATTGCTTGGCTCTGTGCTATACTAAGTCTGATGGTAAGGAGTTACATATAGGGATCCTGGGGCAAGGTCAGCCTGAGCTGACACTGGATACCTCTTCAACCCCCTATCCCGCTATCTCGTCTTTATCCCCCATATATAATATACCCCCCCACCCCTTCAACCCCTCCCCGCCCTACTCCCTTTCTTTCCTTGTGGCATGACGATAGCAACCCTGGACACACAGAGACTCGGAGTATAACCAGCCTGAGGAATTGACACTCCGAGTGTTTCTCCACACTTTTTCTAATGGCATTGTGAGCCCCCTGCCACTGCTGGGATGGAAGGTGTTTAGCACCTCACTGTTTTTACTTTGACAGAGGAGGGACACGAGCACTCCCCTGGCTATATAGGCCTCGACCAGTTCCACTGTTGTCATTTCCACTGTGGGCACGCTTCCTTCCATTGAATCACAGGCATTTTCTGTGGGTGGCATTCTAGCTCGGCTGGCCGTGCTAGCTGTACAAGCACAAGTCCGTGTTTGGATTGAGGTTTCAAAAACACAATACTCTGGGCTGAAAATCCAGGTGACACCAAGGTGAATAGCTCAATCTGTATATGGGCAAATACCTCAGACAGACAAATGTGTGATAGGAAAATGGTTGACCATGGACCATTACAGAAATATATTTGTCCATGAAAACTGGAAATGAGAGAGGCCTTGTGTGGTGAATACATATGCGCTGATGCCATTGAGTGACAGAATGAGAAAGAAAAAGGGAGACAAGAACTGAACGGGTAGTTAGGTCAAGAAATGAAAGAAAATGGAGTCAATAAAGGTAAGGAGAATGACTTTTAAACAATAAAATTGACGACCCCTGTCTGCAGTGGTAAAATGTGTGTGGGCCTTGTGAGCCATGACCAAAAAGCTATTGTTGACTAACGTCAAGCGAGTGCTTTATCTTTGACCCCTGCGGCTGGAAATGGAGAAAGAGACGGAAGGCAGGAACTAAATATGAATTACAGACAAAGATATGGTATGACAGTGGAAGGAAAAGAGATGAGTCCTTACTCATTCAAAGTCAATTCTCAAAATGATTGCACAGTTGCAAGTATCATTAGGTAATACATTTGTATTCATAACAGAAGTGCAGCAACACATCTTTTTTCCTCTCACCAGCAGCACTCTCCATGACAGAAATGCATTGTGGGAGAAGACAGACTGCAAAGGTCATAATTATTTGCGGTCATGCTGCTCCTCACTTAACAGATGGAGACAACCTGAGTCAACATTTTTCAATTAAAAAAGAGAACACAAATAAACAGAAGGGAAGAGGAAACACACACACTCACGCGCACGCACAAAGACGTACACACAAGCTGGAAAAACGGAAATGACCTTGAGGACCTGATACCTCATTAAAAGCGATGCTCCAAGCCTGCAAACAGGCTAATTAGACAAATCCTGCTCACACTTAGGAGTAGTACACATGGTAGGGGGCGGAAGAGATCTCGCGTCATGTTTGTGTGTGCGGTAACTGTTGTGAGAAAGCTTGTTTTACACAGAGCTTGTAAAGTAAATGCCTGAGATCAATTAGGCTTGTTAAACAAGATGGCAGAAGCTGAATCAGTGTCAGTATACACACTGATACAGGGAAACATCTTTTATTACCCAGAATTAACCCACACACACTATATGACACACGGGCCAAGTTTGTACTGTACAGATGGAACCCCGATGCCATGACTGAGAAAAATTAAAAGACAAATAAAATACTGGCCACCTGTGAGCTGAGGTAACATAACAAATATGTTGCTGCGGGTCGCTTCCGAACAAAAAGTGTAAAAGGTTAAAGTAGGATTTGCCAAACACTGTTCTGTGGCCAATGTGTGGGCATTGAGCACCCCCTAGTGCTCTGTGGACACAATATTTTGACAGGGCAACTAGTTCTCAGATTTTTAAAATTTTTGAATGTTTTTTTTTTTTTTTTTTTTTTTTTAAATATATAAATTTGACAGTTTAAACATGACCAGCCTGTCAGCCTGTTGGTCATGTTCAGCAAAAGGTTGGCCAGTATGTCGCCACCTAATTGATAAGGTAACTGAACGAGGCGTTTCAGCAGCTAGCTGACATTACCGAATGTTTTTTAACCACCACAGTGCTGTGATGTTTGAATTAATTAATTTGGTGTACTTCCAAAAGACCAGCGATGTGAAATTTTGGTTTCAAAGTGAAAATGCCAGCAAAAGAAACTGCCAACTAACATTAACTTTTCTGGCAACTCTGGAAAGAAGACACAGTTGTAACCATGGTTGAATCTGTGGCGGCACGGCGTGATTGGTTGTCCCTAGTGGAAAGAAATAATTGAAAACAAACAATCAAACAAAAATTATTCCAAACTGAAGCAATTGTTGATTACTTGTGACCAGTACAGTATAAAACAGGTTTTATATCACCAGCAGTTTTGAATCACCACAACCATGAGAGGTTCTTGATCATACAGTCATAACTGTGCGCATAAAATATTAGAATGATAGGCCCAGTAGTGTGTGAGATTAGCAGCAGACAGATACATGCTCACACAGACAGATATACATGACTAAATCATGATCCCCTCCAGGCTGCTGCCTGCCAGCGATAACGTGTCTTACTGTGTCTGATATGGCATGTCAATCAAACATCATCACGCAAATCACTGAGGTGTGAGGCGAGTTTCAGATTTAGTCAGATACAAGACAAGTTTTCTCCAACAAACAACAAAAGACGATCTATTCAGTATTCCTCAGAAAACCTGTAAACTTGTCTGCAGATACATGATAATCCAGATGACATGACAAGTACAGATTTTCCATTGGAGTTGATGATGTTCCTAATTAATATCAAAGTGGCTTGGAGGAAAAGCTGTGCTTTGCAAAATGGACTTGCCTGTGTTTTTATTCTTTCAAGATTTTGTATTTTTTTTTTTATTGCATTTTATTAACCTTTAAAGCTAAATTTTTATTTACACTAAAAAAAATGTCCATGATAACAAGTCATTTAGTCTCATATTCAGTCTTAAAATCTTGTTTTTCTTAAAACAAGTGAAAATCTGCCATTAGAATGAGATAATGTTAATCGACTTGTTTCTTGAATTTTCTTGAATCAAGTGTCACTTTCTTGATACGACTGGGCTGATCTGCTTTACCTAGATTCCCTATGATTATGTTATCCCAGTGGCAGATTTTTTTCCCACTTTTTTAAAATGAAAACTAAGATTTTAATACTGAATATGACACTATATCACTTGTGAAGATGGCAGTTTTTTGCAGTGTTCCACAGTGGCATGTCAAATGTTGGCAATGGCAATTTTTCATTAGAGACAAAATATTTCAGGGATGATTTATCTTGGCGATGACTAATTTCTGGGAGAAAGAGGGTGTTGAATGCGGTAAAAGTTGAGAATCCTTGGTTTAAAGTAAACCCTGCATTTAGCAACAATAAGGAAGCACAGAAAAACAGACACAAGACAAGTTTATCAAAACACAGCAGAAATGGTTACAACGCAATATCAGTCACAGCAACCGCTGACTGACAGCAACATCCCAGTAAACATCGGCTCAAGCTGACAGCCCCGGAGAACTTCGCCAGAATATGACAGCCGTCAGAGACTCGCATCCACACATGAAACGGCATTGTGTTGTGGGGCCCCTCTACTGAGACAGAAGAGGACATGTTGTTCTCAGTTAGAAACAGACATTCAGAGAGGCTGGAGGAGAGAGAATGAAAAGAGAGAGAGCATAAGTCTTTGTGTGTGTGTGCGTGGGTGTGTGTGTGTGTATGTGTGTATCCTCACTGTGATAGGACGAGGAGTGCTGATTTAGACATAACCAACCCAAACACAGATGCCCCAGTCCTTCCTTCCTGTGGGTAACAGAAGGAGACACAATGTGTTCAAGAGGCCGGAGCTGACAAAGGGATTAATCCGACGACAACAAATGCTGCAATCTCTGGCACAAGTCGTGGCAGGAAAATACATATCATATGGTCGCAAAGGCACTGACACACAGAGACGCGCACAGGCGGCCAGACACGTGCCCGAGAAGCATCACAGAAAACAACAATTAAAAAGGAGAATAGTGATTCCAAATGTGTTCTGTCCCGAATCGACGTACTTTGGTGGCTATAGGTCAGGGTTCCAGATGGTGACTGAAATGGTTGCCAGTGCGCCTAACTTTTTTTTTTTTTTTTTTTTAATTTTGTGACTTCTTTATTCTTGCCAGTCGCCAGTGGTGACCGTCCCCAACAAGGCGTGCACAACGGCAAGCTTTAATTCTGTGCCGAACTCTTTCTTCTCCTGCTTCTGCCTGCCATGCCGCAGTATCGAGTGCACGCCTGTACTGTCCTGCTCCGGACAGGGATTCACACAAGTGAATTACAAAAGTTTGTTAACCACGTTGAATTACGTATTTCTTGCTTTTACTCTTAAACTCAGCAGGTTTTGAAACTCACCCCAGTGCTGTCATAGGCAACGCACACAATGTAGATAATGGCTCAGCTAGCTCATGTCAAGGAACATCCACAGGAAAACCAAATGGCCAAAGAAAAAATACCAGTCCAAACCCTTCCTCCTCTAGGTGAGACGCCGACGACACTAAGACTGACTGGATCGGTGTCAGTTCTCAGGTGAAGGCGTCAGTCGTCAGGATTCAGTCTTTGCCAGATGATGACCAAGCGGAGCTAACTGAGGCTCCAGCAGTTTAAATCAGGAGTTTCCCTGCTTACGTTGTGACAAGGGCACAATGCACTGCACCTTTTGTGCTCAAGCAGGCATTCAAAATTTGCAGTATTCAGAATTTGGTATATTATTTATTCTGCAGTTATTATAATGTATAAGGCAGGCAGCAGCAGACACCACAGATCCGGAAGAGAAAATGCAGTGTGATGCAGCCCTGAGAAAACAGTTTAGATATATAACATAAGTGTGCAACATGATGTATAATAATTTAACATGTAAGGAGATTTTGGCTCATAAAATACTTTGGGTTCCTAAAGATACTTTTTTTTCCCTGTCTGGAGCCCTGATCTGTGGAAACCTAACAATCCACAGATCTCAGTGATGGATGTTTTCTTAATTCTTTAGAGAAATCTGGCCCGTATTTGATCATATCAGAGGTTTTGAAAGAAAGCAAATCTTCGATCTGTATTTTGCTCAAAGAAATATAATAGCTCTGATATATCAAATATTTCAAACATGTAATATCTTGTGTGCAAATATGACCCCCTGAGGATACATGGGCTCATTATTTTGACTACAGTTCAGACCCTATCTGTAGCATATCAGCTCTTTTTTGCAAATATGGAGAAATATTCACTGTACATATGGCTTTTGGTCATATTTTGATTGGATATTTTCTGATATGCACATACACACTTGGCATATCAACGGGCTTCATTGCAAAACCAGCCATATTCCAGGTATCTAGCTCTATATAGGAATAAATGAACTCCAGATTCTAGGAGCATACAAGTGGTCTTAATCCATAGTTGGATATGCTCTGAACATGAAATCTGTGACTATCACAATAATGGAGTCTCCACTGTGAATATCATCATGTGTGGATCATATCTTGGAATATACACGGAATAATATCTCTGGATTCTTTTTTTTCTGCAGCATATTTAAGCAGGAAATGCAACTGCAAATTTGTCTGAACCGAATCCTATTCCTTTAGCTGTAGGAGAGAATCTGTAGCAACGAGTCGCTTCTCTTGTCATCTTTTATTGACATACGTGTCCCACTGGTGAGCTGTCAATCTCTCCATTATCTCTTGCTTTCTTGTCATTGTTGGTTCTCTCGATTCTCATTTCTCTCTCTCCCCCTCTCTCTCTCTCTCTCTCTCTCTATCTTTCTCTCTCTCTCTCTCACCCTGAACGTTGGTTTGGGGCTGATATGGACCTGTGAACATCTGCCTGTGATACAGTGGGGGAACAGACGGGCGAGTGAGATGAGGTTGAGTTCATGTGAACCACCCATGGTGCTGGACTGTTACGGCCATCAGTAAATCTAGCAGCTTACCACTATCAAAGGTTCACTTACTGGCTCTGTGTCTGCGTGTGTGTGCGTGTGTGTGTGTGTCTGTGTGTATAGACGTGCGCGCTCGTGTCTGTGTTTGTCTGTGCATGTATGAATGTAGGTACGTGTGCTCGTCTGTCTGGGTGCGGGTGTGTGTTTTCCCCTCAAATAACATAATCCCATAAGAGAGCGGGAGAGAAATTTTTTGAGGATAAGGGGAAAAAGAGAGGGAAAAAAATGATGGCAGTGAAGAGAGAAAAGGCGAGGGGGGGACAGAGGAGAGCAGGAGAAAAGCATTAGTAGTTCCAGCCAGCTGCCAAATGATGCCCTTGATTGCCTCTCTTCTTGTGCAGAAACAGAAGGTGTGAGGGGTGATTAGGCCTGGGCCCGATCCCTGATGAACAGATGTTAATAACAAAGCCCATGTTCATTGTGGTTAATAGCCAAGCACGCCAGGGCTGGCTGCTGAGGCTAGGGGAAAATCTGCCTCCATAGCTCTTCTTCTCTCCTCTCCCTTCATGGGAGAGAGATAGGCTCCCTCCACTAATGTTTTGGCTGTACACTAACGTAATGAGCATGGTATTTGCAAGAAAAGGTAATGATAATCAGTCACGGGGGCAGAAAAAACACAGCAAATGATGGTGCGTCGCATTCAGGAGATAGAGGAGCTCAGGGTTTGTGCTGTTAACTTTTAGTTGATGATAGCCTTTTGATGATATCAGAGATAAAGGGATGTTAATAAAGCAAGGCTGAAATCACTGTTTCCTCATCTTTGATCCTATTAGGCTATTGTCTTCAGGCAGTAACGATAGCAACTATAATGTGCAGACGGCTTGTCATAATTTCATTTCGTCAAAGCCCAAAATCATTCAGTTCCGAACAGTATAAAAAAGTGTCAAATACAAGAAGCAAAACAAAAACAATATCTCCAATATAGGTTGTGTCAAAAAATATAATCAAACGGCGCGCTTTCTCAAAGTCCGTTCAAAGAGCAGCGTCAAACGGCTTTGCAATGAAGGGTTAACGGTGCAGAGAAATACATCATTCTGGCCAAGCTACAATAGTACAAACTACAACAGCACTTCCTTGTTTCAAAAATTTTACACAGTTTACTTATAAAACATTAAAAGCGGAAAATGCTATGAATTATTGAAGCGAAGCAGATGTTGTAAATTGAATACTTTTGCTCTGTTTCTGTTGGTGAGGAAAAACTTGCTATTTTTCATAAGTATGTGTGCCCGCACCAATTCTCCTCTCTCCCTGTATACACAGCATGGAGGGAGTCTCATCTCACACTCAAATATCTCCGTGGGGAATGGAAAGATGGCAGAGATACATGCCGGGGCCGCTTCTTTTATCCGTGCCATGGAAAGAGGAACATTGGCACTATTGACGGGGAAAATGTAACATTTTCTGCACTGTGATACCTCACATCTTCAAATTGATGCCTTCTCTGAAATAGACAGAAGGAGGTGTAATGAATGCACTTCAGTGACACAGAGACGTGCTACCTGGATATAGTGGGATCTCAGTTCTGGAGCACTCTGGCTGGTTTGCTTTGTAAAGCATGGACGGCCAGCTGTTTATGTTATTCAAATTTAGAAAGGTTGGGGGAAATGTGCGGCCGTCTACTGTGGCAGATATAATGGACCGGACGAGAACCTCCATTTGTAAAACCCCTCTTTATGTTATTTTAGTCAATCAAACTGCACTGAACAGCGTTTTTCCTCAGAGCTGCTTGTATTTCTCTTTATTTACAGCTGAAATTTGAAGAATAGATTAAAATTATTGTCATTTTTGGGAGTTTTCACGCTGTCATCTGCACATATCAAGTGAATCATTTGTTCTTTTTTGTGAAATCTTTTGCTGGCAGGAGCCGATGTTATGTGTGGCATACAAAGAGACTTGCAGAAGGTCACGGAGTACTGAGCACACAATTGGCACCAGCTGTCAGTCACAGAGCATCACCACTCTGCACTGTCATATATTGTGAGGACCACATGACTACAATGGCACATTTCTCTTCCCGTTTTGACACTCATATATCACGCTGATGGATTGGCATTCCAGAAAATCTTTCATCAAGACCCCAATTTCCTCTGTAATTATCGTCACGATCAGACATGAAGGCGCACACGCAGATACACACACACACACACACATCTTAAAGATTACAATCCCACCAAAGAGATTGTTCGAGTCCTGTTATTCCACCGCTCAAATAATGGAATCAGTTTCTTAATATCCCAAGACGTACAGCCTTGAGCTGGGCCAGTGACAATGACCTTGTACAAAAAATGCAAAAAACCTCCCTCTTACAAGTCATACTGGGTGTTAAACTCTTGATTTTCTTAAACCGAGTGAAAAAAAAAAAATCTTTCATTTTCCAAAGCTGATCAACTTCCAAAATTTTTCTTGAATCAAGTGTCATTTTCTTGAAACTAGGGGGCTTCTCTGCCTTATCCTGCCTCATTTCAGCATATTTATACTTCCCAGAAAGAAAATCCTTACACAAGTGGAACTGCAGCAGAAACAAGAGACATTATCTCATCCCGCTGGCTGATTTTTTTCCACTTGTTATAAGAAAAACAAGATGTTCGGCACTCAATATGAGGCTTAAGGATTTCTTTGCAGTGACGCTCTTTCACACCAGTGAGCCATATTTTAAGCCACTGTTAACAGCTCGGTCTTTCAGACATTTCACAATGCATTATTTTGTCAGGAAAGGCTCAGCAGCAAGTGTTCACCAGTACAAGCTAAAGTGTTGTCGAGCACAAGCACAACATATTTGAATAGTGAAATTTAGTGATCTCCCCCTTTAAAGAAAATAATTATATAGATGACAGCAGTGGTTCTTCCGTCAAATTGAAAGGAGACAATGCTAGTTAAGAGTTATATTCCCAGCAGTATGCTTCCTCTCACAGGCGTCGAGCACCGCTGTTTAACGTACACTCATGCCCCATCTACCTTCTCTTCCATTATTCCACTCTCCAAACCTCCGTCTCATGCACACTTTCCCCAGGCCCCATGCTGTCCCTCTCTATTTATTGAATACATCTTTTACTCTGCAACATTTTTCCACCTGAGCTGGCAGTTGCAACTTTTATGGGGGTGGTGCACACAGGGCCGTGGAGAGAAGAGGACCCTCGTATTTTCATTGCACGCATCATGCTCCAGCGAACGAGGGCCATCTAGGCTGAAATGAACTAACAGGGAAGATGACTTAGACTTTGACTTTTTTTTTGTTCTCTTGTTTATATTATTTAAGAGGGAGTGATAGCAGCACTTGGTATTGCTCCCACTTCACTTCATGAAAAAATAACAGCAAGTCAATAGATGGCCACCAGCTGAGAGAAGACAGAATAGGGATTTAAAAGGGTAAGTAAACAGCAACCTGATCAACAAAACAATCTATTATTCAATGCCATTTTTTCGGCAAGATCAGTTTTTACATGGCCCCAATTTATCAGGCAAGCCAAGCAGACAAAACACATAAACAAGCTTCCACTGTGGTAAAAGGCCGAATTCATTGACGCATTTATGATTATGACACATAGCTTATAACCGTCATCAGCAAATGCAAACAAATGCCCCCCAAAAATACAATTTATGTCCATCAGGAATATTTTCAATAATTTCCTGTTTAGCTGCAAGCAAATTATATTAGCACTTAAAACCCTTTCTGCATGCGTGGGTTTAAGACATCACAGTATTAATCAAGTTTTGTCTCCTAACTCAGCTCAGCTCTGTGTATCTGTGTGACAGCTACATTTTACAAAAGACGGGTGTCAAGTCTACCAGGTGGAACGAGACAAAACTTTTCAAATGTCACCTAACCCTATCAGACGCAGGTCAAAACAGGACGAGCACTGATGTGAAATTCACTCCACTAAAGTACAGCCCGGCTTTGTATTCATGGCAAAGGCTAGGCTTTCCAGCAGAATTACACCAGCTTTGTGTAAATAATCAAGGGCTGACCTATGGGGTTAAACCCCGTAATTGAAGTGATACTTCAAAGAGACGACCATCACCTTCTCTCGGCGGCAAAACGCCGCATGGAGCAAGCAAGGCAGACGGGGGGGGGGGGGGGGGGGGGGGGGGGGGGGGGGGGGCAGTTCACACACATACAGACACACACACACAAGGGGCAAAAGAAGGAGGTAATGGGATGCCCAGATTGGATGACACTGTGGGAGTGCCTATTCTGTCATACAGCTGCTTTCTCTGTCTCTCTCTCTCTCTCTGGTAAATGGATGACTAAAATGCCACATTGTATCCCAGCCACAAATGAATAAATGAAATGATCTTCTAATGTGATGCATTCTCTGTTTTTTGTCACAGGCGTATGCGGCGTTGAATGTGTGCAGCCAAAGGCATGCTGCACGGAATTGAAAGTAGGTACAACAGAAAAGTGGGGACTTTTGAAGTTTCCAGCTATGCGATATATTTCCCAGTAACACACTGGTACAAATTTATTGTATTCATTTAGAATGACAGCCTCTAAAAAAAAAGCTTATAGAGGGTTATTATCCCAAAGTGCATTATTTTGTATCAGCTTCCTCTTCCTTTTGTGTTCACAGCCATTTATCATTATTCATGACTATTTATTTGTACTGACAAATGGGGTCATGGAGGTCACAGGGATGCCGCAATTCAGCATTTCTACCACTAAAGTCATTTTCCCATGTCAAAATGCTAATCATCTAACAAACCTGCTAAAGCAAATAGGGATTCAATATTGCATCTCTCTCTCTCTCTCTCTCTCTCTCTCTCTCTCTCTCTCTCTCTCTCTCTCTCTATATATATATATATATATATATATACATATAGAAAAAGGGAGGGAGCTTGCAAATTTCCCCTTCCTGTTTTCTCAGTATCAAAAAACCCCACTGACCCCCAGCCAGCCCCATGGTGACAGAAACCACATGCAGCCCTGATGCTGAGCTATTCGCACTAAAGTAGCCTCACTCTGCCATGGCACTCTCTATACTGCCAGCTCTCCACGCCAGCGAGCTAGATGACATTTGCCCCGCTGCAATTCAATTAGAGGCTGTAAACAAGTAACAAAGGCAAAGACAGACAGACAGGCGGTTACAGTTGAATATTAATCAGTAGGGTGGTGGCGGGTAAGGAGCTACGCTGTCTGTCAGGGCTGCAAGGAGTGACTGGCATCCTGTAATCACTCATTTACAGTAGTGATCACCATAGTGAATTGTGGGTGACGGATGCCCCCATTTTCAGGCGCACATCCCGCCATCTCCCCTACCCTGCCACCACCCCATCCTCCACCTAATCCACCCATGCACACATGCACACACACACATGCACACACACCTCCAGCAAACAGTAGCAACCAGCGGAGAGAGGCAGATTGATCCCTGGATTCTGTGTAGCTACGGGCCTCCTTCCCTCATTAATTCTACTGATTCCACCAGATGGGAAACAAAATATTAATTTTATTCAGCCCTAGGCACAGGCTCTCTGTTAAGGTGTTCGCTAAATCACTAGGGTTTCACCAGGATGCTCTGATATTACAGCCTGGCTGTAAAATTGCTGGGCCGGTGGGTGGGACAAAGGTTCAAATTGTCATAAATGTAATTAATTGTATGGCAAGAATGATTAATCTATCAGAAATGGAGGAGCTGACGTGACTAGCCAAGATGCCTATCCATGCCTTCAAAGTCGCAGCACATGCTCGTTTGAATTATGCAAATTAATTGATTCTTTCAATGTGGCATAAAATGCTAGTGCAACTACATTGCATGGTACATTAGTCTGTTCATCCAATAAAACTGCATTCTTTACAAGTGAATCCTTGACTCAGAGGGCTCTGGGATACAATTCATTTTCGGCACAGATGTGAGAGTCTGGCAGCATTTGGCAGAAGGTTTCAGGCGGAAAGTGTGAGGGGTGAATACAAGGGGGAGAGAGGGAGAGGCAGAGTGAGAGCAAGATGGAGAGACATGTAGTGTGTGCATGTATATGATGTTTGTCTACTGACCCCACTGAGAACAGTGCTGGCATAACACCGGCCCTGTAGAAAACCCTGCTACATATGTAATGATCTAGGTAGTGTCGGTGTGCCACTGTTTCAGTTTTCCCCTGTCACCTCTTTTCCATGCAGTGCCTTTGTTTCAGATGGAGACAAAAACTTAGTTTGTTGGTCACATCTAAAAAAGCATGGATCATTGATTTCTCTGCAATGTTGAAATGCTACCCTCCCACCCACTGAGCCACAGTTGAAACTGGCAATGACAAGGCATGTGCATAAATGTGCTAACACATGCGTACACGTGCACAAATGCACACACACACACACACACACACACACACACACACACACACACACACACACACACACACACACACACACACACACACACACACACGCACACACCTAATTATAGGCACCGATTTTCCCCAGTCAAACTCCAGTGAAGGAAGATGTTTTTCCTAAAAGACACAAATTATGGACAAATAAAAAACCAAGAGTGAAGATTTTCACACCCATGTGAAAATGTGCCTTGCTGCACACACAAAATAATTGTTGTAGGTCTAAAGCAAACTTGGTATTAAATGTTATTGAAGTTGCTCAGCCATGTTACCAGCAAATCAGGACAGGATTCATGCGGACATTCATTTTCGGATTAAGTCACCATTTCATATCGCATGTATAGCCATATCCCATCCTTTCCCTGATGTCATGATTTACATTCAGGGCAGCATGCCTGCATAGCACCTTACCACAGGGTTAATATCCTCCATTGTGCTCTCTCATCAAATCGAATGACACTGCACCTGCCTTTGACGAGTATGGAGATGGAGAGAGGAGGAGCGGCACCTTGCCACCTAATGAAAGACCATACCTCTCTTAAACTACTGCCCACCAGCCTCCCCCAGCCCCCACCCCACTCCTCCAGCCGCTCTCCCCACCCCCACTTTGATATACATGTGTCAAGGCAAAGTGACAAATAGCACATATTAATTAGGCACTAGGCTGGGCGAGATTGCTGTTATTAACGGTGGAAAGGGGTAAGGTTGGATTTAATTGCCTGTGACATCAAAGTCAAGTGACTGGTATTTCAAGCATCATTTAAAATGTTTGATATCGAGGCCATTGTACTCACATAAAGAGCATCTAAAAATATAAAGGAGACTGATGGGGAGGAAAATACCTACATGCTTTTGCTGCAGCTATCTGGAGGCTAATATCATCTCTCCGCTGATAAATTGACTAGATCCTGATGGAAAGTATATTGTGGTTGCCCCTGACTGACTATCACTCTCTCTCTCTCTCTCTCTCTCTCTCTCTCTCTCTCTCTCTCTCTCTCTCCCTCTCTCCGATTTGCCATCTACTCTCACGTTTTTCATTTGCTTTTTATATCACTTGTACACCGAGAGAGAGAGGGAGACAGAAAGAGAGAGAGAGAGAGAGAAAAAAAATGTATTCCAACATCAAGTACAGACGTGGAGAAAGTAAATTTGCCTGGTTGGTGTGGAAAGCAAATGTAATGGTGTTTTTATTACAGAGTGCGTCTGCTAAAAATAAATGAGAAAAGACAAATGGATAAAGCTATCTTCCTTGCATTATTACTTTGTGATAGTGTGTGAATGCTAAATAATAGGAGCTTTTGTACAAGATCTGAAGATAAAAACATGGTTTTGCTTGAATAAAATTGGATATATCAAGTATTAAAAGTGCTACTGTGGGAGCATTATATAGATAAAATAGCATGTTAAGAGCTCTTTAAATAAAACAAAAGTTTGACAAATCAAAAACACAGATTTGCCAGAATTTCATATTGTAAAAACAGTAATAGGTGTGGCTGTTAGTTGTGATGACTGATTATTTGGGGCCCCTATCAGATTGTTGATGGTGCTTTTAGCTGTTAACTGTTGCCATGGTAATGCCTTTCTCCCGTTGGGTGCTCTGCTATCCCTGAAATTAGTGCCGAGGTGTGGCGCCACCCCAAACTGCGCTCTACTTCTACGTTGAGACGGCCCTGATTTGCTGTCCACAGCAACCCCAAAACCTGTTGAAAAGATAAGCTCCTGACACACCCTTGGAGGCAGTTGCTGGCTAGACATCCTGGCTCTCGGAGCAAAGCAGGTGAACGTGATAAACAGAGGATCTACTCCAACAGACAGAGCCATAACCATTACCCACCACAGTCCTTTTAAAGGTTTTAGGGCTTTTCTTGGATATGGGACAGTTCTAGATCCTTCTAACATCTGCATGTTGCAGCCATTTCAGTTTTACCATCGGACATGGGCTGTCTGGAACAAGCCCCGACGGAGTCCCTACAGAAGTCCATTCAGAGCACTGCTGTCACGCTCCTGTCTACATTAATCTGAGGCCCTGCTCTATGGAGGGCTTATAAAAGCTGAATGCTGGTCATTACAGGACATGGTGGCCATGTTGAAAGCTTCACTTCCTCTTTATCTCATCCCAGTCTAGTCTCTCATTTAGCAAGGCACAGCAACTCTTTGTGGCAATGACTTCATCCTTCTTCATTTTAATGGTCCGTTAATGCTAACATCGTCAGTACCTCCGCTCTGCATGGAAATAACCAAACCCAGTAGATAGAGTGCCATTTCTCGGCACTTGTGCACGCAATAAGACACACCAGGTGCGCTCAGTCTCAAATTAGCCGATCAACAGGGAGGCAGAACTGGCATCCTGATGATCTCAGGCACCAGCATGGCACATCATTTAGAAAATGGCCTATTATTTTTGTGCAAGCATTAAAAATAATTTACTGTCTTTAAAGTCTTTGATTTCCCAAAAGACATGACAAAATGTACGACAACTTGACATGAGATTTGTCATGTTGCACTGTGCAAAAACAAACTAAAAAAAAAAAGCTGAAAGGGAAACTTGAAAACACCTCCTAGGTATGTGTTTTGTGCAGTGTCTAAAGGAAACAGTGCCTTAATCTGACACTTAGCTATGCCTGCACTGTTGTAGATTTTAGCCAACATCGAAACAGAGAATGTACTTTTATTTAGATAATCTCATATAAAAGATTAAGTAGCCTCAGATTATGTAATTTTTTTTTTTTTTAAAGTCAATATTTTAAACCACTGCATATTTAGCCATTTTTTACTATTTTGTTTGCATTGCCAGTCATTAACTAGATCACACCTGTTCCATAGCAAATAGCAAAGTGATAAAACATGAACTCTTGCCATACATCCTATATGTTTTCAAAGACTTTGAACTAATCTAGTGGGTCAGTTCCCACAACAGTTGCTGTAAAGTTGCTCCAGAACAAGACAGAACAGACAATAAACCCCTGACTGATCCATCGACATCACAAAATAGCCATGCATGTGTACATATGGGTTTCTGAGGGAAAAAAATAGCTTTAAATAAAACAAATTAAGGTCCAAACACACTGTGTAATATGATATTTAAGTTCTCTAAACTTGTCACCAAATTTATGAACTTCTGCTCTGTGTACATCAATTCCAGACATAAGTATAGTGGTGGTAGAACATATAGATCATATATTTTCTTTCTTTTTTTTTTTTTTTTTTTTTTGAAACAACCCAGAAGATCATATCAGCACACACCTACTATTGCCATGGGTTTGCATCTGCATCATGTTTCTGGAATAACTTGGAGCATAAAATCAGAGACAAAGACAAAGAGAAACAGAGGGAGAGTGATACAGAGAGAGACTAGTTAGCTGTACTGCAGTCAGGGGCCACTTGGAGAGGTGAAAAAGGAGAAATACATATTGATAAGATGCGGCGGTGGGCCCCTGTAGTCCCTTTCCCAAGACAGGCCACAGACTGGAATTATAATGAGTGGGATTAACACCCCCTACCACTGCTGTTTCTAACCCCGCAGCCCCCCCACCCCTCAACACACACTCACTCACACACACACACACACACACACACACACACACACACACACACACACACACACACACACACACATACACACGATTGTTCCCCACAAGCACTTTGACTCTAGGATCTGCCCTGCACGGAGGACAGGAAGCCAAGTGCCAGCGAGGAACATACTGACGTTAATTAACAACATCTGACACAGATGCCACGCTTGTACTCGCTCAAGAGGTGGTCCAGCACATTATTTCATTTTGGTTATTTCCTTTCATTTTTTTCCCCTCCCCTTTTTCTTTCCTTTCTTGATTCACTTTTTAATCTCCTTGACACGCTGTCCTCTCTTTGCGTTAGAGATGCTAGGTTTGAACTGGCTTTGAATGCAATTAACTTTCCACTTGTCAGGCACTTTTGTTTAATTTTGAATAAGCCTTTACTCGTAATAAGGCCACTATAAAATCTCATTGCACAGATACATGCGGCGATATTAATTTACATTCACACCTTGCTTTGCTCTAATCTATTTGCTCTCTCTGATACCCCAAATATTGTGACATGAGCACAACAGTGAGGCCCCCATATTGCAGGCCTTTGCGGCGCACCTCCCGGAAGTATGTGCCCAAAGAAGAGCCGTTTCAAAACACAACTCAGGAGGCAAAAGTCAAGCCTTCAATCAAAGGTGGTAAAACAAAAGGCCGTCAGACGCTTGGTAATTAGCTTGAGCATCTACTGTGCCGGAGTTACACCATGCCAACAGAAGAAGAAGAGTGCAAGTGACACATATGCTCAGTCCTGTATCTGCACCACTAATCAGCCGACCTCGAACTAAAATAGATGTGTGACTTGCCAACTTGTCTGTAGATGTGTTGATAAGCGGCACATATGTCAAATCATTATTTGTGATGCAACTAAGGCAGAAAGAACAAGACAAGTGCTGTATGGCTTTATACTGTACAAGAACAAAGAGCAGAGGTGAGGCTGGGTAATAATCTCTGGCTGTCTTGTGGGAGCATTTACACAACAGGGGCACTGCTCGCATTCCTGGGGAAGGTCTGGGGAGATGTTGCAGTTTCCAAAACTGTCCAGACTCTTTCTGCCTCCTCTGCTGTTTCTCTTTGGTGGCGAGAGTGACCTGGACTCCCTCCTGACCTGGCTTTGGTAATGACCGTCGTACATCATGTCTTAAGTGCTGCAGCCCTCATCCACTGATGTCGCTGGCCTGTCCGGCGCTCATTTCCATCTGACCCGCAGAGTCCTGGACTCAGGCCACGCCATGGAAATTAAAAATGCATCATGTGATTCATCTTCTGAGTGACTGCCGCTGCACAAGGAACCTGGCCACCGGGGAGAAGTCGCCACAAAGGACCTTGATGGCTATCCTGTCTGTCCAGGTGTCAGGCACTGAGACTTTGCTATATTGTGATTTCTCCAGGAAGCAAAATGCACTACAGTCATGTCAGCCATTTGAGTGCAAAGGCCTATAATTTGTGTAATCATTACACAAAGACCATGCAGTCGTATTAATCTGCTCAGACTTCTCAGACAACATCCAAGAACAGCTTTGAATTTCACTCATCGGTGATCAATAACATCATATATGTTGACACGTTGACAGTTTTAATTTCTCCTGAGCTAGAGGATAAAACACCTGTCAATATTGCTGGAAGAGTCCACAAACCCAAAAGGCTGAAGGGGTGGGGCTCCTCAAACGTTATGCTGCCGCCACCTGCTGGTAAGCAGCTTTTGAAGCTTTTTCCCCTCCCCTTTCTCTGCCATTCAAACTCCCCACCGCCCTGCACCACCTCCTCCTCCTCCCTCCCTCCAGCCCAATGTAACCAACAGTAAAATCTCTCTCACTTTAGCTTCACTCCACAGCCTTTTATAAATCCCAAAGCTGAATAATAGGTGTTTAGTCCTTTGCCTGTTAAAAATATTTCCTTTCACGTTTTAAAAAAAAGTGTCTGGTGTGTCCAAATTATTTGCACAGAAATATGGGCCTGTGTAACTCTACCAGGCGCTTGATTGTAGCGGACAGGGTGGGGTTGGAGATATGAAGGGCAGGGGATCGACAAATGGTCGATGAAGGCTGTGAATATCCGGTTTCGAATAAAGCAATGGCCATTACTCCATGAGATGAAGTGTTCATGCAGCATCGGTGTCTTAAGTGATGAAGAGGCCCTCATGCCTGGACAAAGGCCACGTGTTTTTCCTTAAGTCTCATCATTCACATGGTATAGGCAAGCAGACAAAGACGGTTATTATCTATTTTCAAGCTGGCATAAGGTGCCTCCGCCACATTACTCTAAACACTGTCTTTTCAATCGAATAAAATAATTTCTAGTGCTCTCGCTAATGGTCACATCGAACATCGGTCCACGGGAGGTAAGTCTAACAAAATTAGTATGCAAAAGACCTGCTCTCGCGAGGCCTATAATTTCCTTGCAAATGATTTCCGTATTTGAAGATGAAACAAAAAAAGACAATGCCAGTTTGAGCGTGCATGTGTGTGCAGCCTCCCAGTAGAAGCTGCATTTAAATAACTTAACCCGCGCCAGCAGGTGGGACGGGATGAAATAAGGTAAAAATGCAGAGTGGAAAGATCCGACACTCTGCATCTTTTGATATTTAGTTGATAGGGTTTGGCACAACGCCCCGACGGTATGAGCTGAGGACAAAAACAAGTGCCTCAGAGACCGTCAGCTGTAAGAAAGCACTGCATTTGCTCTTTAGCCTACATTATGTGCAGCGGGCAGGCTGGTTGCGGCATGCTGTGACATCTTTTTCATGAGTTAACTTAATTAAACTTATATCCGCCTTACATTGTTTTTCCTAGACAGACCTTGAACTTATAGAATAAAGGTCTTTCAGAGCCTGGGGACAGATGTCAGTGGAAAAAACGGCTCACATATTGCGGAAAAAGCCTAAAACACATCTTATAGACTTTAATAATAATGATAATAATAATAACAACAACAACAACAACAACAATAATAATAATGATAATGATAATAATGATAATAATGAATACAGAAGAAGTTAGCGATTTTTTATTCAACAAACTCATCCTTGCGAAGTGTTTTAACTCGTCATGTTGCAGAGCTCCAGGCCTATAGGATTCATGCAAGGGTGCATTTATTCAGACCACGAGTCTATGAATGTTAATTGCACCATTTCCGAATCATAAATACTAACATAAATCACCGGACTATATAACAATATTATGCTCTACTTTTTTATGTCCCCTACGTGGTCTGCAGGAGTACATCCCCATCACTATAAATCACATCCCTGCAGCTTCCAGGACTGTTGCAGGGACTGAGGAGTACCCGCGGATTTTCCACAGCCAGCCTTTTAAGGGACCGTTTAATGGTATTAATTTTAATGTACATAAAAGATGGACTTGAAAGTTAGTTACCAGGTCCAGTGTCCGTTTAGTAATCCATCCTGATTTATAATGTACACCACGCATTATATTAAAACCTGGGTCTGGTCAGGATAATTAGTGTGATAAGACATTTACCTAGCACACAAGTCTGTTAAAGATATTATTATTATTATTATTATTATTATTATTATTGAAATACCGACTTCTTTGCAAAAACATCCTATTAACGATTATTTAAAGGAGTACTGGTTAATTATCTTTGTGAATATGCAAGGATTTGTCAAGCAGTCACAATATTTAAACCCTGCTGTAATGTCTGGGCACTGATGACTGTCTGTGAGGAAAATGAAACATTTCATGGTGAATCTCAACCTTCATCAAGTGCAAGAGAGTCTTTCGAAATTTTTGCAAATCCTTTTTAACATATTGAATATTGTAATTTAAAATAAAGAGTTTAATTCTTTATTAATGGGCTAACATAGACATTTTTTTCTCCCCACTGTGCACCATGACTTTTATAGCAAAATTGATATGTGGTAATTGTATTCACGTACAATTTAAATTCGTGCAATCCTTGGGTTAATAAATCTGTAGTGCATCCTCCAATATTCATTTGACAACACTTTATTAATGTAGATTCCTCATCAGTCATTATATTTCGCAGATAAACTAAAACCTATAGGCTGACTGGATGGAGAAATTCATTTTTACCCTTTGATAGATTGCAGGGAATTCTTCATATTTATCTCTGAAGCCTAGATTTAATAATGTACAGTCTTATCAATTCCAAAAAAAAAAAAAAAAAAAAAAAAAAAAACACTCTTTATCATCTCTAATAATTATTTAAAAGATGCTTTTCTTTTTTCCTGGTAAATAGAATACACTTCAGTATGTTTGCAACGAAGGAGTTGAAATAAGTTTTATAAACAGACATCTAGAGTGAAACAACACATAATATATTGAGCAAAAATCAATTATTGCATTTATGGTAGTAATTTGAACATTTTAACACATTATTTAAATTATTAGTTTTATTTTTGCAAGTTTCTTCTGTGCAAAAGTAAGTTTTTGTTGTTTTCAATGCATCCCCTGTGTACAACAACAGAGAGCTGATCAGGGCGCCCTAGTCCTCCAGTGTACACATCTCTCTGTGTGCCTGTGTCATAACCTCCATCAGGGTGTCATATTTCCCTCTTTCCTCATCTGTCCCAGCATGGTAGCCTTAATATGCACATCTCCGTACCGACACGCTCTGACTAAATGGCCACATTTGCACATCTCTTTTGCAGCCCATGCCCGATCCCCTCGCTCTGTTAATGCCAGTTAATTTCTTCCCCCAAATAATACTTTGGCAAATCATTCTTACAAAGTGCTACATCATTTATTGTGAGGACTTTGGTGAACTTCTTTGAAAAATTAATGCCTTTAATTTTGGTTGATGGCAACATCAGTGCAGCTCTGTAAATTGCACTTTAATGAGATTTTGCTACAGGGGATAATCTGCAACTGACAGAAAAAACATCTTGAAAACATCTGTAGACCTATGATTTCACTCTGACGATTCTACCCCCTGTAAATCCCTGAGCAGAGGGATGAGGAGAAAAATGGCCACTTGATAAGCATCACTTTGTGATCAAAACTGTTGAAAGTTAAAATGCAAGAAGTAAACTTCGAGTATATCCTGTCACCGGCCTGAATATATCTAACAATCAATACGTAAATAAGACAAAAAAAAAAAAAAAAAAAAAAACATAAAGGGAGAACAGGAGGACACTTGTGAATTATCTGGTTTCTGGAAGAGATTTACTGGAACTTGTGCTTAAGCTATGGGAAGTCAATATGTTTATCATGAGTTGTATCCACTATAGCAAATATGAATGTGTGTAACTGATGAAGTTTCGGGTTTAAAAATATCAAACACAGCGAGCACACTGCGCTCAGAATCAGAAAATCAGAAAATTCTTGCCATGTTGTGGAAATCTGTGGTCTGATACCAAGATCAAGATCAAAAGATTGTTGAAACCAGTCAAGAACCAGAGCAGCTGCGGCCAACGTTTGATAAACTGATGATAAAGCGAATCATATACACTTTTTAAATTCCGACCAGTGCCATGCAGATATTTAACATTTGATCACAAACACTGCTGAGCTCCAACCCTTGCAGCCAATCCAAATTGAGCCCCTCTGAGGCTCTGTGGTGTAGATTGCCTTCCTTGGGGTGTCTGGACAAAGTCCCATGGCCCAGTAACTCTTCCAAGGAATAGACAGATTTGGATGCCATCCAGCAAAAATATAGACCATATCATCTGCAGCCCGTGCTAAGCCAAAACCCCCCAAATTAAAGATGACACATTCAATCTCATCAACATGGTGTTTTTTATGTGTGTCTCTCTCATACTGTCACCTGATCTCTTTGCAGCACCATGGCACTATGTTAAGCTCATTTCTTTAAAGTTTTTTTCTCTCTCTCTCTCCCCACAGCAGAAGCCGCATTGGCTTCCTTCAGCCTACAGATGTAGAGGGGAATGGCACTGAGAATATGCAAGGTGAACTGTGAATGTCTCATTACCCTTTTACAGATGTGTGCCTTAAATTTCCACCTGGTTTTTATTTTTTCTCATTCTCTGTTTTATTTCACGTCTATGTTTTCTTTTCTCCTGCTTGCTCTTACTGTCATGGAAACAATAGCTTGTCTGGGCTAATTACAGACCCGACAGCAAACTGCAAGGAGGGGTGTAGTGAGGAATGGTTGCTCTCATAATGAATGCAGCGTTGGATTGGAGGTAAGTGATGGAGTCCCCACCTATTTCATTTGGTCCTGCTTTTGAAATTCCTGACATTTATTGGCCCATCCTTATTTAGTCTTTAGAGAGCTTAATGTTTTCCATGTGCAACCTCACAACCCTGCAGCAGAGGAAGACATGTTTCCAAATGTTTCATGGTGTGAGTTTGTCTCTTATGAAAACCATTCCCTCACTTGAGTATCCCCATCTCCGTGTGATAACAATATTACATTCTTTTGGAATACCTGCACTCTGTACCTTGATAATTACTAACAATGAGAAAGACTCCAAAAAATATACTGAACTCTAAGGTTTTGATTTGGTCCAACAAGATTTGCACTAAAATGAAGAGAGTAACACTAATCATTCTTCATGATTTAAAAAGGCACCAAGCAAAATTTCCCAGGGGCCATCGAAGTGAGGACCGTTTAGACTCAGACTCAAAAAAGCATGAAGTAAGCACAAAATTTGATGCTTGAGTCTCCATGGTTGTCGTCATCAAACCTACAATGAAGACCTTTGAGATTCAAATGTAAAAAAACAAAACAAACAAACAAACAAACAAAAAAAAACTAACAAACAAAAAGCAAGAATGTGGAATAATCACAATATTTGATAATAGAGCCTTTCTGACTCACTGATAAGTTATGTGCTTATTCCACATCCACACATTAACAGCCCTTCTTAAGGCTGAAGCTCGGCTTTTTTGTAGTGCACCTTTAATGTATCACGGTGAATTGTGGGTAGGTAGTGGAGCAACTAGACATTTCCTGCCACTTCTGTTTTCACCAACTTTTTTCCCCCAAGAGTGTCACAATTAAATCAGCTCCAGTGATCGGTGCAGTGGCCAGTGCCAAGTTGGGATCACACTCCCAGCACGGGCCTGGGTCTTCAGTGGTATGAGCAGACAACTCTTGTCTGGTGGTGGCCTAGCAGCGCTGTCAGGATGGCAGCACCTGTCAGAGCCAGGCACATCATGCCAGCATCTCTCTGGGAGCTTCCAGACCAGCCAGGGAGAAAGAAATCAAGGCCTCATGCTGAATAAATGTGGTGCCTATCCTTACCACAAACAACCAAATACACTTGAACCGAGCCACTGAAAGGAGTGCAAAAAACAGTGAAAGGTATGTGGTATGTGTTTCTTTGTGTGCAAGCTGGCCTAGGCTCTCTCTTCCTCTCTCTCTCTCTCTCTCTCTCCCTTTCTCTCTTTCTCTCTCTCTCTCTCTCCCTTTCTCTCTTTCTCTCTCTCTCCCTCTCTCTCTCTCTTTCTCTCTCTCCTTCCATCTCTCGCATGATTCCCCTGACTTGGGCTCCCCAGGGATTAGCCATCTTGGTCATCAGCTCCACTCTCGGGTCAATTGTACCAGCAAGTGGTCGGCCAAACAATGCGGAAAAAAAAATGCTATAGCCATGATCCACCGCCGTGCTCATATCACCAGCACATGACAAGATCATACCAGAAAGCTTGCCATAAACAAGCCATTGCATGGTATAAAGCCCTTAAAATGGATAAAGAAAATATGTTGCAAAAAAAAAAAAAAAATGGAGAAATAGAAACCCACTATATATTTGCATCAAGTGTGCCTCTATGAATCTTTGAGTGACTGGAAAAGGATTTTTTTTCTCTACTAGAGCTCCAGTAGGGAAAAAAAATCCTGCCGGGGCAAATTAACTGGAGAGCCTATGCACACAGGCCCCATAGACTAATGAAGAGGCCCAGAGGATATTTGCAGGGTCACAGTAAGGAGGTGGTATAGATGCTGAATGAAAATTGGGCATTAAGCACGATGCCATGGGTAGCTTCAAAATACTGCAGGCCTTGCTTCCAGGGAACCATCACTGAAATAGGATTAAAATACTTTTTTTTCCCTCATAAATGAGATGATTATTCACAGAATATCTGCATTTTTAGTAGAGGAGCTGTCATCATTTCTCTTACCCTGCAGATCCACAAAGAGAGAAGTAACAGTTTTTTTTCAAAGCCACAGGACTTAGTCAGGCCCTATAAACAGGAAGCACAATGTAAGCAAATTGAAAGGAGTTTTCAGTTTTAGTAACACTGCAATTGTCTCTAACAATGATGCAGAGGATTAAATAGTGTCCCAGAACGTCAGAGTCAAACAATGGACGCCAGTCAACTGCAAAGAGCACAAGTGTGAACCACATTTTGTCTGCGAACATCGGCATCCATTGATATTTTACGACATTGCCTGTTATAAAGGGAATCCCACTGTTTTCCCAATATGGGGTAAAATGGAATTAATAACACTGACCATACATTCGCTGGAAATTCCCATAAGCCATTGCGCTTTAGAATCCCGCGGTGTAATATTAACTGATGGAGATTGTTGAGTTACAATATGTGAGGATTTTAATGATTTTTAATACCCATTCTAGATTTCTTTTTCATCCACATGCTATCTAACACAGCTAATAGCAAAAGCATAGTGTAACTAAGGATTGTATTTCTTTTGAGCTATAATATTGTTTACAGTTTTCCTCGCGAATATGCTGTGCAGTCATTTTGTGCTGGCGATATTATTCAGTTGTTCATCAAAATTTGGATCTGTGTGTTCTCATTGTACAGCTGAAAAGGAGCTGCAATTATAGAATATAACTATCCGTTTACTTGATGAATCCTTCGTGCACTGTGTTGTTTGATAAATAAGGAAATATGTCAAAGCTTGCTCTATGTATAGTAATTAAAGTGAAAAATACTGTCACAATGTAAATCCTTAATTGGACTCCCAGAGAGATATTGAGAATTTGTCTTTAATAATAGGTGATGACTGGGGACAGAAAAACAAAGCGTGTTGAAATGTGGCTCTGGAAGTTCAATTAATCATAACATAGAAAACAACCAATTTAGCATAGCTCATTCAGGGAATCGCTAGGCACAGGTAATGCACTTTTAATCATCTCACTTCAGCATCTCAGCACAACAGTAAAATAAAAAGAACTCTCACACTCTGGGAGGATAATGTTTCTCTGGGTGTTGCAAAATGTTCCTTTTTAATAGGACACAATTAATAGCCAGTCAGTGAGAGGTCTGCCATCCTTGGACGGCACTACTCTTGCGACATTTATGCAATTAGTTATGTAGGTAAAGAGCTGGTGAGTTGGTCTACTAATAGCTGAAAATACCCCCTTAAAAGTTATGTCACTGAGTCCATATGTAGCGTGTTTAAGCATCTGAGCAGGACCTTATTAGCCGGGGTTAATCAAATCATATGTGCAAACTGACCTCACATTCCATCAGTTAGCGTTGCTCTGGCAAGTTAGACATGTGCACTTGGTAAAACTATCTTTCATCAAAGATAAAAGTTTTCTGGTGTTTACCATTCTCTCATTAACAACGCTCCCAGCCATCTGTGAAGTGCCGCAAACACACCTGCTTCACCCTGGGCTTGTAATGGCTTTTCTCAATGTGCATGTGGGTCTCCAACTATCTCAAGGAGAGAGGGCTGTTATAGACCTGTCATTCTGGGATCATCAACCAGACGCACAGCACCTTGTATTCCATTCGCATAATTATGGATATTGTAAAGCGTTGAAAATGATCAATTTAGCAGGCTCTGTCACCAGAGGAGTTATTAAGCCACTTTGTGTTGATTTCAATGTTCATAATGTGGTGTATTAAAGCACACCCAACTGTGTGAATTTGGAGCTCTGTTGCACAACACAGACTAGCAGACCTAGAAGCAGGAGATGCAGAAGTGTCCTTGTTAGTGGAGTAATTCTGGAGCAACATCCATTTGGTTTTGGTTAGAAAGCGGAGACTACAATCAACAAAACAATATCGTCCAAAACATTACGTTTCTGCCATTCGAAATTGTCAATACATTCAGATCCCAGGAGAAGGATTGTTCAGCAAATGCAAAACATTTGTTGCACTGTGATGAGGACCAGAGGGGGATGAACTCAGCAACTGAATGTCATGAATTTGAAAATGAGTAAGGATGAGCTTTCTTGAGGTCTGTTTATGTGTGAAGGTAAATTGGCCAGTCCTTATGGGGTGTAACTTTCCAGAGGTGATGTAGCGGTTAAGGAGACATTTAACTGCATGCATTGCAGTTGACTGACTCATATTGAACCAGCACTCTTAATAACGTTGCCACCTTTGAAGTCTCGCACTTTCAGCTGGAACGCCTGATGAAACAAGAGGCAGCGAACCACATCAGGTGCTGAGATGAATGAACTGCTGCAAATGAACTTTCGCGAGACCCCTTCAGATCCTTTGAACTTGCTAGGGTCTGTTTCTGGTCTGTCAGGGGAGGGCGCGATGCTGTGGTCACTCTGTGGTATGGTCATCAGGCCTTGCCCCCTCCACTCCTCTCTGCCAGTGTATCTGTTTCCAAATGGGACTGACACAGGCCTCAGCCGTACCCTGCTGAGGTCCTCTGAAACCAGAGACCCTTGAAGTGGACGTCTGCCTGTGTCCAGCCTGCTCCCAGAAACCCTTTCAGATCCAAGGACTCCAAATGTGGCCTGCTGCATGAAGACATTTTGGACACAGCCTGGTCAGTTGGTTTTCTCCCTGCCCCCGACTGCTTGTTTGGCCCTCTACACACCACCACCACCTCTACCCATGCTAACCACCGGCAGCCTCTTGCAGACCGGGGTGCAGACCACCCTGGGCTGGTCAGCAACCCCTGCTTACACCTGCCATAAAACTTAAAAGCTACAGTCTCATCCCCCAGCTTTGAAGTGTTCAAAGCATAGCTGAGTGACCTTTGATGCGACTTTGGCCGCAACACATGTTTTGCACCCATGTATAAACGCAGGCCTCTCAGTAGACAAGACGGGATTGTTTACCTACATGTGCGAAACGTAAGGGCCCATGCATGGCAACCATGCATGGAGCCACTATTCCCACACGAGAAGTTCCCTGTGGTGGGAAAGAGGCAAGAGTAGAACCGGACACTGCTTTTAAACTAACATATCCTTCTGACCTGCCATGTGTTCAACACTCAAGCACTGACCAACACTTTCTCTCTCTTTTCCCTGTTATTTCTATAGGCCAGATCCATTTCAAGGTATTGAACGGTGTAGCAGATGGTTGAATTAACTCTGACATATTACTACATATCATAGTAAAGTTCAATCACAACAATACTTGACCACGAAAGTGTGTAAATGTATGTTAAAATGTATTCTTAACTTGTGTATGGTTCTGTTTAATTCCTTAATATATCAGTACTGTTTTATGAGTCCAAGGCTCCAAAATAATGAATGCGTTCAGCTATTAGTGCCTGCTGTCATCTTAAAATTGTATGCTTACAATCATGTTTACTATGCACATGTTGAATATTACATTTTACCGTGTGCCTCTTCCTCTGTTACATATAGCATTGCACCACTCACTGTACATTATAAATAGCTGGCTGTTTTACGAGACATTAAATATTTGACAGAACAGTAAGCTCATATTTACACGAGACCATAGCTCTGTATAAATGTCAAACTGAGCAGGCTGATATATTGCTGGCCATGGGATTTACATGCTTCACATGCTAGTGTCTGAATGACAGGGCTTGAGATGATGTAATTATAACACCAGAGGCTTTATAAGTGCATGCACAGTCACAGTGTGCACATGAACTTAAAATAGCATACGCCTGAGTCTGGAATAACCTGGTAGCAGAACATAGGGTGCCCTTGATTTACACAATATGTGTGAGACCTGCTGTGCATGGTGTAAGTGCACCCAGAATGAAATTGAATTACATTCCAGATAGCGTTCATAAATTCATTCGAAGCATAATCGGCCAGCAATATTTTCTGATTTTGCAATCTTAATTCCTATTCACCACATGAAGCGATCAGAGAGCTTGCTGTGCTGATGTCAAACCTGTCCCCACTCACTGTTTACGGCACTTATAGTTCAGTGGAGCCAGAGGAGTTGGCCTTTGCTAACTATAGTTCGAGAAATCCCGAGCGCATTTCTTGTGGCCTCGGGGCGGCTGTGTGGCCCAAACAAATGTTGATGAGGATGAAACAGCCCGACTGCATGGTGTCTGCACTGTGACCTATGGAATGTGCCTTCAAAGAGAATTCCCTGGCTGGGCGAATTTCTCAGAGGATTTTGGTCCCATAGCACCATGCTAAACCAGCCTTTATTCACTCAAATTTAGTACCCTGATTTTTTTTCTTTTTTCTTTAGAGGGTTATGATGTGGATAACACAATACAAAATGTCATACCTGCTTTGTGTTGCTTTGTCATCATCTTGCTTAGCACTAAGGAGCAAGTTGCGAAGATCCAAACACTTGCAGAACAGTCAGCTTTTTCTCTTTTCTCTCGTCCCTTACAGTTGGTTTATATCCGCTCAGTTTGCCCCTGCCATTCTGAGCACCATTCATGGAACTGAAGGCCTGCAAAATAAGACATTCAATTCAGCATTTTTTTTTAAGTCTATAAACTTTGATGCACAATAACGCTGTCAGTGTGCATAAGGAGAGGAAGCCACAGCAATGTGAGCAACACATAGACCGCATTCTTCCTCACCCCAAAAAGCCTGGACATGGCAAATACAGCACATCAGACAGCAATGTCATAACACCAACACTGGCACAATAGTGTAACAGTATGGGCAAGAAGCTGTCAAATGTGGCTGTCAACACCTCTATTTCAGCGGACGTGACAGGCCCTTTAAACCTTGATGGATATAAATCAGGAGGCCATTTTGAAACAACAGGGTCATATTCAGCCCTTGTTGAATGTGTGTGTCCACATACACCCTGCCAGCATGGGACTCCCCAAGGGCACCATGGGCTCCCTCTCCCATCTTGGCCATGCAGGCAACAGATTTAATATCTAATTCTTCTAATTATATCTGTAATTCCTCATTACTGTTAATTAAAATGGTTTGCCTCCAAACTAATTTCAGCTGTTTTTATTTAACTTTGAAACATGGTTTGTGGTTAGCATCTTAAATTACCAGGCAGGCAATTTATGCAGGAAAAAAGCAGGAAAGAAACATATTGAATTTTATATTGTTGTAAGAATTTTTATTCAGTGTTCCCAGCACCAAAATTTCCCCACAGCCCATTAACTGTGATAGAAGGTCAAATAAACATAATTGGGGTGTATCATAAGACACCATGTGCTCCTAATTAAACTTAAAAAACAAACAAGAAACTTTTTTTGCTCCCATGATGTAGTGGTAAGTAAAATGTTGGGTAAATTATGATTTCTGATCATTAGGGAAAGAAATAACAATCCAAAAAAAGAAGAAGAAAAAAAAACCTTTCCCAATTCAGCAATATTACTTAATACTACTGCACATGACCCTGCACAACAACTTGGATTTTATTTATTGACCAATTTAGTTATTCTCTCTATTTACTTGTTATTTTATTTGAATAGGAGCAATGCAAGTAAACACAGCAACATTATTTTTAGTTCTCAACAAGCTGACGGCTCCTCTGGAGTTTGATACCCCTGAATATAATGTGCACTTTGCATTTAGGTCACAACGATTTATGCCAGGCTGCAAAGGTGGCTAAATTCTATTTCATACAGGAAAAAAGGTGGGCAAACTGAGTTGAAGTGGGTTTATTCCTCCACCCTATCCCTGGTTAGGAAGGGAATTCAAGCACAACAACAAAACTTCCGTTCTTTCTCTAAATCTTCCGACCCTAGTCACATTCTTTCAGAAATTTCCAGCCCCTTCATTCCTTTCACTCCAATGGGACTCTATGGAGAGCCTTTGTACTCTGCAGATCTGGCTGTGTCCACTACTCCCACTCTTTTCAATAGAGAGTAAGAGGACGGCTAAGGGCTGGAACGACAGTGTTACCCATGCAAGCAGAACATCCCTCTCTTTTTGTGCAGTGGGTTGGTGAGGGGGCAGCGGGGAGGATGCGGTCAGTCTGCTCCAGTATAATAGAGGGTTGGGCAGCTGCCTTTGGCACAACAAAAGGACTAGTCTGCTGTTAGTCCTGTTTACTTAGTGTTGTTTCTATGCGGCCTGCGTGTCAGGCTACCTGAATGGGCGTATAGATAAAAATGTACGTAAGCCTTATAATTGAGACATTACAGCCACCAGCTTCCCGGATCCTTTCGTGGTTTGTTATACGCGAACGAAATGCTTCTGTTGAAAATTTAGGCGGCTTTTATTCTCCTTCCATGACCAGAAAAATGTACAGACCATAGCTACGTTATGTACCGTTTGATCTAATAGGTGCACGGAAATGAAAACAGGCCAAAATCTTGATTTCCCGCAGGTATTCGTGTTTTGGTGTCTAATAAATTTAATTTGCTGGTTATGAAACACTTGGCCGTCTTTTCTTGCTCTGTAATTAAATAGATCTGCTTGTTTATTTGTCTTTATCTGTGATAAATTAGGTCTAAATTAATATAAAATATTTTTCAATGGTCTATAGGCCTACATGTGGGTGACCAAATATTTAGCTGCACAGGGAGATATATTTGTTTCGCAGGATTAATTATTGGCTTCAAAATATTCTTGATTGTATTTTTTTAACGCAATAAGAAGCAATAACACTTTTATTGTCTTTGAGTTGGCATAATGGCAACTGAGCCGTAGACTAACACTTGGGCGGAAAGGGCTTCTAAGGCCACTTTCAAAAAGACAAGCTGCAGAAAATGGGTCCTCAAAATCTTGCCAAGTAACCTACTTAAAAGTCAACATCGTCTATCTTTTCTTCACATACGCGAAAACCCTCCTTGTGCCGAGCCTTTGATCCCTTTGATTTGCCCCCCTTTTCCTACGCCAGATCTGTTATGCGCCTAAAATTCTTTAGTTTCCCATAGAAACGTGTCCTTTTCGTGGGGATATTGATGTTTTTTTCTTCCCGGGGGTTATGATATGGTAAATCAGAATTTAAAAGCTGGGGACAATACTTGCATTCATGCTTGTTTTTTGCGTCTTTATTTGGTTTTGTCGCGTTGTTCAAATCCTCATTTCTCAAATGAATACAAATATTTATTCTGGGGATGTCTGCGCTCCAGTCACTTCGGCTGCTTTTCAACGATTAAAGCCTTTGTTGAAGCAGCAGGTTGCACCGCCAAGACGCTCTACTGTAGGACAAGTGTCTCTCTCTCTCTCTCTCTCTCTCTCTCTCTCTCTCTCCCTCTCTTTCTCTCTCTGTTTTACGCACCTGTCTGTTACAAGTCTTCTTTTACTCTTCAGATTCAGTCCTTTCAATTCACTCATCACAAAGTGATGACAAAGTTTTTGCATCTGTTTTCATCAACCATCAAAACTTCAAAACGTGCTGACAAGCTGTTTCTGGTGACTGTCAACATTTTTTAAATTATTATTTTAATGTTGTATAATAATGTTGCAATATTAGTTTGATCTTTACTTTCTCCAAAAGCCGTAAAAGCTACAAGATTAAATTTGGACTCCATAAACTGTGCTTTACCCAGTTGATGGACTTTTATGAATTATGCCACTCCAGACAAAAATCTTGCTTAAGTGGATAAAGGCTGGAGAGAACCAAGTTGGCCACAGCTAAAAGCTTCAAATTCCTCCAGTCGGGGCATTAAATCGACACCAAGGCCTTTCTCAGCTTCTCCTCCCTCTCCTTTTTTGCTGGCTGACATGTCTGATAGACCACGCTTTCTCTCCGCTTTGTCACCCTGTCATCTCAACAATGTACATCTTCGGGACACCAATTTTAGAGCCCTTTGATCTGCAGACCGAGAGGAACAAAGTTATGAAGAGAAGGAAACCATTGAGGAGGATCTTTTTTTTTCTCCAGCTAGAAAAAGCAGGAAGCCAAGCAATTTGATGATTAATATAGTCTGTAATGAACATCTCTCTCATATCCGAAAAAGAGCGATAGTAGGCTAATCCTATAATATATTAGGAAAGCAAATATAAAAATAAACTTTTTAGTACGCAGCTATGAGAAAAAAGTATATACCAACCATGCAGAAATACAATTAAATATTTAAAATAGTATTAACGTCACTTTAAACTTACTATCGAGTACAAAAGATACATTATAAGAATGTTATAGGAACACTACCGTGATTTTTCTTCTATAAATCACGTCATTCGTCACTTGTTCATGTAACATTTGAACAATGGTCATCAGTGAGGTGTCCTATGACTAGAAAGTAGGCGACAGAGTGAGAAAAAAATGCTAGATTAAAGAAGAAAAAAAAAAAACCTGGGACTTCAGTGCCTAACATGCCGGGCCTTTGCACTGCAAAATGATAGTCATATGAAATTACACACATTCCTCCGTCCCCTTGGGGCCGCCTCGGTCTAGGCCTTAATTCTCACCCAAACATTAATTATGATATTCTTCACACTCGAGTCTCATTATAGCCGTCACATTTAAATCATTGTCTGGGTGACATGGCATGTTTTTCCCCCTCTGATCTTTAACTCTCTATATAGGTGCCCTCTCAAAAAATCCGGGTTGAACCTTTAAGGGTCCAAAAGCTTGTCACTTGGCACCATCTAAAAGCACACTTCTGAAGTGGGTAGATACTTATTTGCACCCTTGATGACAAACCTAAAGAGGCAAAGTGTATATTTCTAGTGAGATACTCGAAGTTCAATTTTCTGTTGCAAAACTCTGCCTTTAAATGGTACACATTCAGCCTTTGTAGCCAAACAATAGTAAGTTTGTATCTGCAGTGGGAAATCAGTTGCTATAAATTTTGGCTAGAGTCTAGTTTGCTGCACAAGGTGGGGCCTGGATATACATGACTAAAGAGTTAAGATGTTTAAACCCCCAGAAATGACTGTGTTAGCAGAATGTGTGTGTCAACCCTTTTATTCATGGAAAAAATGATACCTTACTCGCTTGAAGAGTGTTATTTTATATCCGTAACCAATACCCAAACCATTTTATTCTCCCTTTGACCACTAGGCTTATTCAGGCACTGTATTCCTGCATAATTTAGGATGAAAGTTTTTAGGGACCATTTAATGTTGGTGACCTTAAGAGGGAGATTACTCTGAGTCAGGGAAAATGTAAAATATGCCATATGACCTGAGACACAGACACGCATAAACATCTGAGAGTATTTTCAAACATTTGGTCCGCCTCGTCCATCATCCATCCATTCAATTTCATCCGTAACTTGGATGAACCTCATTTTTGAGGCGCACTTCACTTCCTGAGATTCCTATAGAGTTGTATGTACTTGAAAATAGCCTGTTTATTTGGATTATGAAGATTTATCACTGGGGAAGATTCCAAAAATAAATATGCAAACGCAAACCGTGACATTGGAACCGCTCCGTGCACACTAAATATCATTGCTTGTATGATGAGAATAATTTGATGGAGCGTTTCGATTTAGAAAAGGTTTCTGCTGTTGCTGTTTGCATGCTCTCTTGCATACTGACATGATTCTCACATTTCTGCTCTCCTATAGGCTGCAGGCAACGTCAGTCATGTCCCTGCTGTCATAAACGGCAGTGGCTGTGGCTGTCTTAGTGAGCTTTTGCTGCAGCTCCAGTGTAACTTTCACGCAGGGCACTACAACTGAGTATGGCATTATTGTCAAAGCAAAAAAAAAAAAAAAAAAAAAACTTGGTACAATATGATGGGGGAAGTGTTACAACTTGCCAATATATGGTGAATATATGGTGTTTACATCCAAACAGCCTCTCTCATATTGTGACCATGTGTATTTATTAGTGTTTCTGCAATGTGATGGTTTATTGAAGTTGCCTAATTAAGGTGTTAACGCGAGCCACGTCGCTGCAGTCTCATAATCGCATTAAGGGCGGAGTGTTAATGTGCATCTTAACAAGCCAGTTAAAATGGTGTAAATCGAAACACTTCAGGCTTTATGAGAGGGATCCTGGAACTAAAGCGGATTGTTTTGTTGTGTGATATCACTTTCGCCACTTTTTACGCGGACATGACATAAATCTGCAATGTGCATCTGGAGGATGCATTAAGATGGTCTCTTTTATGGGGGGAATGGAAAGCATAGTGCAGTGATTTCCTGAAAATATAATTGATTTTTATGTTTATTTACTTGCTTGATGATGATTTCCAAACCAGTATAACCATTTTTTTCTATTTACCACCACAGTCTGTTCACACTATTCCCGTTCACAACAAATTCAGGGAGGGGGGAAAAACATAGTGAGAAAAACCTGGAGCAAATCTCACTTCCAAGAGCTCCAGTGACCCATATGTCCATCCAGCAGAGATGTAGGTATAAGCTGACATGAATGGTAACAAGTTTATCCTCCCTGCAATATAAAATACATGCATCTTACGGCTTCGCAGGGGTCCTCAAATGCCTTTAAAACATGTTTAGTCTACCTATTATTGCACACAGGAGCGAGAAATTAATCACCTTGCTAGGGAAACTGCCATAGGCCCAACTGGCGTACAAGGCAGCCCTGAATAACAAGCAGAGGCTTTCAAGGTTCAGTATTTACGAATTAGTGACAGGTTTTTATGATCAGAAAAATATTTCTGGGATGGTTTCCCCAGCCAGTGAATTGTTTTTTTTTTCTTTTCTTTTCTTTTCTTTTTTCTTTTTTCGGTGTCATCCCAGTCTAGTGCAAGCTTTTTGCAAGCAGTTGAGTCACCCCAAACATTTACAAACACCTATAAGCCATTCAAGTCCTCTGCACTCCGTCTCAGTGCGAACATCCATCTGCTCAATAGGACGTGTCACGCCAGCGCATGTCCCTCACAAAAGACAATTGTGATTTAGACAAACATTGGGGAAAACATAAAGGCAAAGGTCAAGTCCTCTTTCAGTTCAAGTGTGCTCCGATTCACCTACAACACAACAGGGACAATGCATTGCAGCTACCTCCATTTCTAAAGGGCTGTGATTAGCCTATGTAGCCTTATGGGAGGAGGAAAACATTGTTGTCGCTGGACAGAAAAATGGACAGAACATTATATATTTTTTATTTAACATTCTTAGGGATCTCAAAGGCTACCCACACACACACACACACACACACACACACACACATACACACACACATGCAGAGAAAGACAGAGAGAGGGGGAGAGGGAGAGGGAGAGAGAGAGGTAGACTAAAAAACTGCAAGTGTAACATGAATTCCAGAGGATGATATTACTCAAACCAAATAAAAAAAAAAAATAGAAAAAAGAGAATACATTATGCCCAATTCATAATATAGCAGAAATGCACTCTCTTGTATTTTCTACAATATAAGCATTATCCAGTGTAGTTTTATTTGTATTATTATTATTACTGCAACTTCAATTATTTCTAGAACAGAGGGATTAGGAGAATAAGTAGTGTTAATTGCGCGGCAGGTATAACGAGCAGGTCTAATCCTTCTTCCCCCCTCGTTGTATTGAGTTTTTGTGGGCTTAATGAGTGGCAGGTAGGGCTGCTTCCTGCTTTCTCACATGCTAAAATAGGCCTCTCACTGCTTGCAGTCGTGGACCCTGGCTGTGTACAGGAAACAATTGATTTTGAGCACAAAGTTAATTATGCCTAGAAATTAGACAGCCTTAACGTTGGGTAAGGACTTGGAGGCTGATTTCCTGACAGCTCTTACACACACTCACATATCATCCACGCATGTGCCTTTTACTAGATTGTGCAATAATGTCAGGGAAAACGACACTTACCTTGTTTGCTCCACTGTTTATACTTATGTATAGTCCTAAAAAAATCTGTCAGGAGGGCTGCCACAATTCTACTGTAGCACTAAAGTTTATTCCAGCCTTAACTGAATTTGGACAAATAAATGGAAAAAAGGAGGAAAAAAACTCCTTAGGCTTGGTTCTACCCTTGTCTGAGTAGTTTCCTAGGCTACACAAATCAGTATTATGAAAATAGCCTTAGCTCAAAGAATGTCGCAGTGGTCGGCTTATTATGGAAACCGTTCTTTATACCGAGGGGGAAAAATCTTATTGAAACTTTTCTTTTGATGAATTAACTCATGGACAAGGAGGATAAGCCTTGCATAGCTTCTTCTGCGATGATGTACGAATAAAAAAAAATTAAAAAAAAAAACGTCCCGCCTTGTATCCTTTGGCGAGAATCAAGTACCTATAATTCTTCTGTGTTTTTGTAACTCTAAGAAGATACTCCATGGCAGACAATGAGGCTCTGTTGCGGAGCTGTAACTTTTTCTTTTCTTCGACACAAAACTTTTTTTCTTTTTAAAAATGCAATACCAAGATGCAGCCTAAACTTAGTTAAATCTTAACTATATTATTATTATTATTATTATTATTATTATTATGTTGTTTTTTTTTTTTTATAATACAAGTGTATGCTTTTGTTCTCTCCGTCGTTGTTCCCCATCTCAGCAGACACAGATAGGACAATAAAGTTTTTCATGGACCAAGCGGGGAAATAAAGACCTGCTGACCTCGTTGTGGGGGAATTACATATGGTTTACGCGTCAAATTGAAATTGCCTGCCGCTGAAAGCATTTCTTTAATTCTATTACCGGACGTGGGTCCGCTTTGTTTCAATACTGTCGTATCAAAATGATTGACAAAGTAATAAACGCGTCATGCTGATGCATCTGATTATGCTGCAGCATTTGCATTGGACATTGAGGAGAATATGACAACCTTGACACACTGGGGATTTGCTCTGTCAAATAAACACGTCTCCAAGGATCTATATTGTCGCGATGACAATGCCTCTTTTCACTGGATTTCAAAGTATTTGAAGTTTATGCATCATTTTGATCGAAATAATTTTTGCTTTCTTTGAATGTGCAGGGTTACCGCTGATGGGGTCGAGAGAAAGAAAGAAAGAAAGAAAGAAAGAAAGAAAGAAAGAAAGAAAGAAAGAAAGAAAGAGAAGCCAGGCTGCGTGACTTGAGCCGAAATTAACTGTGCATTGGCAACACTTTACAGTTTCGTGATTAATATCTCCCCCTCCCTCTTCTCCTCCTCCTCTTCTTCGCTTTCTCCAATTTACACGTTTAGTCCTCCAAGTGCCTCTTGACGTTGTGGTGGTCATACAAGCCTTGTGCACTGCAGATATCACTTTTAACGTGCCGGCTTTTATTTAGCAGTAAAATATCACAAAACAAGTCGGAATATCTATAGTGTTAAATTGTTTAATTTACTTCTAATGCCAATAAATAAACTTTTACTGAAAAAAATATTGAATCGAGTGTCTTTGTTGACACTCATCTGTTTTATTCTGCCTTGTTTCATAATATTTGTATCCGGAAAATTCCTGAAACAAATAAATTTGCGCTGAAAACAAATCACCCCTTTAAATTTTATGCTCAGAAAAATAAGATTTTAATACTTTTTTTTGGTAAAGATGGACATTTTTTGCAGTGTTGAACTGCTGGATTGCATTCAGGGAATTCACAGTCTCCTCATAAATGTAAAATACACTTTTTATCTCGCCGACATTTAATAGTTTTGACTTTTTATACAGGCTACTGGCATTATAGATGGAGGCCATTTATTTCCCATTGCTTGCCCACCTATAGCAGGTGATCCTGTTGTCGTGACGTGTCAGCGGTGGGCTGACATAAGTATTATAATGGTTAATAGAGCGTGATAGAGAGAATGGTATTAAACCTAACAAAGATGTGTCAAAAGCAAAAAGTCTATGTCTTCATTAGCCTGATCTCCAAGGACCGTCGAACATTTCATTAATTCGTAATTTATGAATGTTTGACAAATATTAAAGAGTATGTAAATATGAGAGGCATAATGTCTTTCCTGCGGGAGATGGCGAAATGACCCAAAGTCTTCGATACTGGTAGACTGATCACATGCATTATGTTTCTTTTCAAACTGTGCATTTGCTTGTCTATTTGGAACATATTTCCCATCTGACGTGTGAAATAGTGCAGATAAACCAATGATTCATAATGCTGGCAGCATTTGCATCTCCTAATACTCTGTGTTATTTTGATCTATGATGACATACTGTCTCTTTTATCGAGTGTATAAACTCACTTCTACCATTATCGTCTAGGCTAAATCAGTAGGAGGGTTTTGTCCTAAAACGGTTCATTTCCTTGTATGTGAACCACTTCCAGTGCAAAGCAGTAAAATTATTATTTTATTATTATTCCAGCGCCATATGGTAGCCTGTGTGTCATAGGACTGCATTCAGAGTGCTGGCTATCTCAACTTCCTCCCATTCAGAAAGGGGGGAACTGCCTGGAGAATCCATCAGTGCAGCATCCTTGTTAATCACCGCAAAATCTTAATCAGCGTGACCTCTGGATACGTCACACCTCCGTTTCACTCTCGCTCACTAAGTTTAATCCCAACACACCTGTTCGCCGTTTTGACCGCTGCTTTTGTCAGGTCCCGGAAAAGTGTCACCAAACCCTCCCAGATCACGCAGGGGTCAGCAGAAGATGAGTCAAGTCATGATAAATTATGTTGCAGATCGACTTAATCGCCCGAGGGCAAGTCCTCAAATTCATAGTCATTTATTCTGCATGATGTATGGCCCACTTTTATGAATATGATAACTTTGGAATGAATAGGCCAGGATCTAGTTAGTCTACCATTAGTGTTGTACTCTTCATTATGAAAATCATATTCACACTCTAAACACTGGATTATGATGAATTGGATAACATAAGATGAACATATAAACTTTTTTGTCTCTTTTATAAATAAGATTCAAGCTTTTTTGTTTGTTGTTAAAGGGGAAGTCCTTTTTATTATTATTGTTCACTTAAAGGTCTGTGGATATGAACTGAGAGAGTTGCCATAAATCAAAATAAACTGTTCACATTGTTTTGAGATGTTTCAGATGGCATCAAAATATGCTGCTGAGGATGTGTGTTGAAAGAATTTAATGTTTTTCAATGCCACACACACACACACACACACACACACACACACACACACACACACACACACAATTTCCTGAAACGAGCGCAGCAACGTCTGTATGTCCGCTCCAAATGGACTGAGTTGCAGCAACAAGTTCCCTCGCATGCGAGAAACGTCTCCTTGGTGAAGAAAGGAAGTTATCATAGCTCTGCTAAATAGTTATTCTCCAGTGTAGACTGGATCAAATAGGAGAAGGAGATCTTAGATCAAAAGAGACCAAATAAGCGGGTCGCTGATTCATTCATGCAGCTGCATTGAGACCAAGGCCAACAGGCGTATCATACACTGAAAGGGAGCTGCTATTCAGAGTGCAGGTGTGAAGTATGTGGCACATTCTGCCATATTATGTGGAGGCTGTTAGAAATCCATGTTCAGGCCCTATGGGCTGCTAACTACGGGGGCTGATTCGCAATGGAGGGAGGCCGCTCATCCATGAAAGTAAAATAACTTCGTTTCCCAAAATGTGTGGCTGATGGTAATCCTGACGCTTTGGGGAGGGCCGGAGGATTCGTAAGGTCGAGGTCTTATCCTTGGCACTGACTCCCTTTCCCAGTTCTCCAGATGGTGACTTGTGTGACGTTTGCTTGCGGTAGCTGCTGCAAGGATGTAGGTGAGGAGTAAACCCACCTAAACTCAGTTTCCCCGCATTTTTTTGTGTTTGCCTGTAAAGGTTGGCGTGCATCTTCATGATGAAAGTTCAGATTGTCTAATCGCCTACAGATGGTTAAATGAATCCTGATGAAAACTAAAGTCTCATGTCGTCAGAATACAATATTCATACACGCAACGAATGTGTCTAGTTGAGTTGTGGCTGTATCCAATTTTTTGATCCCACCATTACGTATGTGGTGCACCTTTACTTCCTCAGGTGAGACAAACTGGTGTAATACTCCTTTAAGGGGAAAAAAAATCTAGGCATCCAGCCATCAAACCATATACAATTTAAAGAGAAACTACACAAGTATAAAAGAAAAATGTAAACTATGCGTTATGTCCAGTTATAATATTACATGAGGAGTATAATGATGTCATAGGAAATCAAAAATACCAATAATTTATTATTCTTATAGGCATAAGCTATCGGTGTAACTATGGAAATATTAGTCATTTTTCGTTAGAGTATATTTTGTGAGTATGGGCAAATAATGAAACTAGTGCAGCTTGTCCTGGGTCGATCTTTGTAGAATGTCTTCGCCATAATAACATTTTTCCCCTGGTAGGTCTATTGCACCTGTCTTTTTCTCCATGCCACTTCATTCCTTATAATTATGACCTGGTTGGTGTTGGAGGTGCTGATGGTGGTGGTGGAGTGTGGGATGAGGATGGGGAGGGGGGGCCTTGTAAAGCTTTTACTCCTAGACTGCTAATCCCCCTATTAAAAGGGCTTTGTTCAATAATGCCGGACAGTTTCCGGAAGTAGGATTACCGCCTCCATTATTTTACAAAGAAATGATATTTCACACTCAAATGAGCCTGAGGATGCTGTGGTGGAGCAGCCCGAGAGAGGGCCTAGCATGAGAAATCAAATAGATTCATTTTCTTTTGTGGCGTTAGAAGTCCTATGACTCCCCCCTCTTTTTTTTTTTTTTTTTTTTTAAAGCGTGATCTGTAATTAATGTGAATCTATATTGTCTGTTAAATTACAATGTCGCCATCGTGGATATTCCTGTTTTGTTTGTTTGAGTGACCTGGCACTGCTCAAGTGGTCTCTCTCTCTCTCTCTCTCTCTCTCTCTCTCTCTCTCTCTCTCGCTCGCTCGCTCGCTCGCACGCACGCACGCACACACACACACACACACACACACACACACACACACACACACACACACACACACACACACACACACACACACACACACACACACACACACACACACCTGTTCTTGCTTCTTGACCTCAGCTGATATCAGAGCAGACGCTGCCACTCATTTGGATACGCTGGAATATAAAATTGTATAATATGAACAAACCATTAAAATATTGCGAATCTGCCATGACGCAGGCGCGCCACTTACCCAGAACCCAAATTATGGCAAAGTCCTTGTGTGCAATATAATTTTCTACCAAACCTGCTCATTTTCACTACATCTCTGGGATCAAGTGGACTAACGACTGGAGTCTGGCAAGATATTTATTATTTGGTCTAAATGATTAATCACCAGGACTTAAGTTCACTAAAGTGTCTTGCACACAGTTTAGTGGGAACAGTGATCCTGGAAGCTCACCCATGTGATTTATTTTCCTCGTTACTTATTCTGCAAATAGATTTCTTTGGATTTTTTTTCTTGATTTTTGCTCGCCATTATGTAGATAAAACTATAAGGTCAAATTTGGAAATGCTGAAGTTAAGATGCCCACTAAACGGTGCCCACTATACCATACCTAAGTGACTTCCATGCAACATGTTTTAACGTAGTCCCCCCCCCCCCCCCCCCCCCCCCCCCTTTTTTTTTTCTTAAATGAAATGGCCCTTTAAATGTTGCTTATCTATCAGTTTCAGTGCTGAATGGAAATTGTTTTTTTACGCGACTCAGTTAGTTCTTGTCCATTTTGACGACTGGAACTAAAAGCTTTAGACGGCCCAATAGAAAGGAGTCCAACAAATCGGTGACAAAAGGCTTTCCGTGTCATCAACGTTGTTTAGACGACCCAGAAGAATCCCTCTGATATTAACTCCCACTTCAAAGACTTCAACTTCCAATTGAGACTCAACTATCTTGTTTTCTTTCCACGAATAAGTGCTGGTGCCAAAAGAGGCATCCCCGCCATCATCATCACCATCATCATCATGTATGTGGTTGGTTTTTGTAGTGTTTGTCCTCTTCTTTCAGTGCATCTGCAGGGCAAACTGTCATGCGCTTAACCAAAGCGATGAACTCTTAACGTATCGCATAGTTGGACCGTGTGTCCTCCCACTTCTGCCTCTCTGGAGGCCAGGATCTGCTTTAAAATTTACGCTTCAGCCAAAACTTTTTTTTTTTTTCCCTTTTCCTAAGCCCCATGCAGTCCAACAGATCTTCATAGCTTGTTGGTGCGGCTGCGACAAACTCAAACCTTCTGTTCTCTCCAACCACGTGCAGCCAGTTTGATAGCCAACTCTCATTTGATTTTAAGTTTAGGGAGAGAAAAGAAATTCCTCTCTGAAAAAAAAAAAAAAAAAAAAAAACTTGTTCGTGGCAAACGAGTGGTGTCACATAATCTTAGCTTCCTCTTTGAAGTACTGGGTACACCTTTATTAAAATTGCAGTTATCATTGTAGGCTACAGATCTCACGATTATTCTTTTTTTCTTGTATTGAGCCTAGAATATTACTCAGGATAAATTTATCCATTAAGCAATTCGGCCTTCCTATGCAGTGCAAGTCTATTATGGTGTGGGACAACTCCTTTTTTTTTTTTTTTTTTTTTTTAATAGCGGCTTCTCCTTTGATTGTCGTAAAGTAGGCCTTGAGCAAAAGAATATATTTTTCTTCTTTATACTGCCCTCGTCTACGATATAAAGGACATAGATTACCGTTTCCTACCCCATGGGAAGCAAATATTACATTCTTTAGAGCAGGCTTTTGAGTCCACGGACTTGGCCCCATATCATTTGAGTTTGACTTGGCTATTGCTATAGAAATCTTAATTCACCATGAGGATTCACCGTCGTGAAAAAATGGCTCTTTGTACAAAATGCTCTTTGAAGTCTGGATCAGAATATTGTAGCCTTTCACCAAACTCTGCCCACGTCTGCATCAGACCACAGCTCAGAAAATAAGACCTTACACAATGTAAAACACATAGCCTAGCCTATGAAGTCCAGGCTTTTTTTTTCGAGCAACACGTACAAAAATAAAATTTTGAGAAGTTTATGACGTTCAATTAAATTTAGTTTTTTCCCTCTTTTAATCAAAATTGACTGGAATCGCTAAGAAAAGCAACAAACTTGATATTACTGATGCTTACCTCAGATTGCACTGGAGTGCGAAAATGAAGCAACAGTTTCTTGTGGAAACAGTATTTGCTGAGATATGCTACATGGGAAAGAAAAAGAGATGGTGGCACACAATCCCACAAAATCATCACTGATATTAGATAACCAGCCATTTGTCTTTTAAGTTACATTTTTCCGCTAGATAAATAATTTCATAGACCCGAATGGCTCAGAAGATTCCCCTTTTGTCATACAAGGTTTATTCAAAATACTCACAAATTACAAGGCAGTTTGGTACACATTTCGAGTGCCACTCGATTTCACATTTTCAAATAAAAAAAAAATATTGACGACAATAATACAAAATCACAAAATGCCCACTTTGATAAAACATTTAGAATTTCACGGTTGTATATCAAATACTGCAGGCTTATGAAAACATTTCAATTGCTGACCCTCTGCACAAATGGAAAAAATATGTCTGTTTTAAACATAATATGTTCATACAAATAACTGTAGTAAACAATTAGAAACCGCTTAAGACAGATGCTTACAAAACTGTCAACATCAACACATCGAAACTTAGAAATTTACAAATGTACATTTTGCCCTAGTTGAAACACTTTGGTTCGGTTATACAAAATCGTTCATATCAGATTGAAAAATAAATAAAAAGATATTGAAGTCAAAGCTCGAATTTACAAAATAATTTTACACCAACATGCCTAGCCTACAATAAACCTGTACCGGATAGCCTATGGATTTACGTGACTTTCATTTCTCCACAAGAGGACATGTGGGCCGTCAGGGGCTTAGAGGCACTGAGCCAAACCATTTTGAATAGCTGAGCTTTTGAAAATATATTCTTTCACTGTGCCTGGATATTAGCACGTCTTTAAGGTTCGCCCGATGTGGTTTGAACGCGTCTCTTGGCTCGGGGTTTCTGCACGGTGGCTCATCCAAATGGGGACCAGTGGGCCTTCATAGGCATATAGGCACCTAAGCCAAACCATTTTTTGAATAGTTGAGCTTTTGAGAATATATTCTGTCACTGCTGGCACTGTGTTTGAATCCAGTTGGGTTAAAACGTGTCCCTTGGCTCGGGGTTTCTGTAAGGTGGCTCGTCTGTGTGGTCGGGTGTGGAGGGGCCGCTGGGTGGTGTTTGGGCACCGCTGGCACCTGAACTATGGCACACGTACCATTCACTTAAATTAGCAGGCTGGGAGGGTCCCACAGGCTCCGACAGCACCGAGGAGCCCCCTGGCTCCCGGCCCAAGTCTGATGAGGGAGACACCAGGGACGGAGTGGACGACTCGTAGCCTGAGCTGGGCGGCGGGGACTTGCAGTGCACCTTCATGTGTTTCCTCAGGGAGCTGGGGTGTGTGTAGGACTTATCGCAGCCTCTCACTTTGCAGTTGTAGGGCTTATCGCTGGTGTGGACGTGGGAGTGCTTCTTCCGGTCACTGCTGTTGGCGAAGCGTCTGTCGCAGCCATCAAACTCACATTTGAAGGGCTTCTCGCCTGTTATCAGTGACAGTGGCACATTAAAAAAAGAGAAAAAAAAGTTGGGTTTAAACTGTCCTCCAGGCAGTGTTCATCCAAAGGCACCATTACTACTATGATAAAATAATAATAATAATAAACCAACATAAGCAGTAATATATAACTTATGTTTTAGTTCCCTGCAAAACCACATTATCTTAGATCACTTCACTTAGCCTACTACAACATAAAGATAAATGAAAAGATAGATGGCTTATCTGCTCTCTAAATGATAGTAAGTAAACCCTCCATTAAATCAAATGGTCTAAAAAAGTAATTTGCATTTGTAAAAGTAAACTTTTAGAGAAGGTATATTCTTATTCTTATTCTTATTGTTGTTGTTGTTGTTGCTGTTGTTTTTCTCGTTATTGTTAAGATTAACATTAATGTTATCCATATTATTATTATTATTATTATTGTTGTTGTTGTTGTTGTTAATTTTTTTGTTGTTCTTTTGGTATTGGTTTTGTTGTTAACAATATTGTGTTATAACAAAAACGTGGCTATGTCATGCATATGATAAACTAAGCAACAAGTCTCTGTGGAAAAAAATAAATAATAATTAAATTAAGAGCAATAATAGGCCTAATTACAAAACAGTGGTCATCCCGAGCATATCATTTACACCGACTGTGGATATGCAGCTTTTAGTTGAAGACATCTCTGACTGGCATTAAGCCTCTTGGACAGAGCTGACACGAGCCCCTGTCTGGTGTAAACAGGAGGTTCAACACCTGCAGTCTGTGCTTAGGTCTGAGTCTGTGTGCGTCAAGCCCTGTCATAACAAACACACTGATCGGGGGAAAGTACGCCTAAAACCCATTGATAATAACGATAATAAGTCAAGATATTGCCATGGTCACAGCCAATCTTCCCTGCGCCCATACAGTATGGTAACCCACCCCGTCTGGAAATCGCCGCACTGCTATTTCAAGCTGTAAATGTGAAGTAAGTCTAATTGTGTGTCTTAATAACAAGAATTTCCCTGATTATGACAAGGTTAAAAAAAAGACAATCTGAATAAATTACACGGAAATCATCCAATGCTGATTTTTCTCCTATGATTAGTGCTTGTGAGAATATGTAATTGCCTCTGTCTAATTACACTTGCGGGTTGAATATCAATTTGACCTTCAGCTGTTGGGCTGAGAGAGCCAATCAAGGATATTAGTGTAGTACAAGAAACCGTCGAGGAACAGACCCCAGGGGCAGCCCCAGTCATAACCACACTTTCGGCTAGGTTTTAAACATGATACCAAAGACCAGGCCCCTTGGGAGTCAACACGCAGAAATAATTTAACAGATTTGTACTTAGGTAATGTGAGCAAATTATATGAATAATACATAGGGCGCAGAAAGGAGCAGAGGGGGACTGCCATGCAGCTACCGAAAAAGGAATGTATTCAGTGTATTCATTTACAAGTCTGACTCGACATTTTGAGGCCTTGTTTTTTTCCTCCTTTTTCCACAACACGTCACTGGGTCACAGAGCCAAGCAGCCATATTGTGCTAGGCAACCATGCACCCTGTGCCATTATGGCTCTTTTAAAGTTAAATCAGAACTGCGCCAAGTTGCATTGTACACATGTCCATCATTATGCACGCAGTGAGCCCTGCCAACCTGTTGGTGACTCCTTCTAACCGTCTGCACTTATCGACTTGTTGCTCTGGCTAAAGGTTATAGGCTGACCATTGCAGAAGCATGCATATCACTCTGCCATACATGCCGGATCATTGTGTTGGAAGCTGAAGCTAAAACACAGTGTAACGCTTCAACGCAGCATATATTGTACTATTATATATAGATATATTTGTGTTACAAACAGAACCACGCTGAAATCTAAAAAAAAAAAAAAAAAAAAAGGTAAATACATCATCTCAGCCAATTATTGTAATTATTATTATTATTATCATTATTATTGTTGTTGTTGTTGTTGTTATTATTATTATTATTATTATTATTTAATGGTAATATCATTGCATTAGTATTGTGAACATTATCATTATCAATAGGTGCAAATATAAAATAGTGGTGGCTGGAGCATACACATGTAATAACCAGAGCAACAAGTGGCTGAAAAAAAGGGGAAAAAAAGATCACCACCATCATCATATCATCATCATCATCATATCAGTTTCACTGAATGTGAAGATGCATGTTTGACTTTCCAAGCTTGCTGCCAGTCATCTCTGGCATGCAGTGAGCTACTTGGACAGATCTGACGTGGGCCTCAGTCAGTGAATTGTGGTGTAAACAAGAGGGTGAACCATCAAAAGCCTGAGTGAGCTGCACCAAAATCCCCAAGCCCAGTCTTGGTAAAAAGTTGCAGCCACTGAACTGCAGCTCATAACAAACAACGTACAGGTGGTCAGTAGCACGCACAGTAACTGTTGCGTCCAGACAGCTGATGCATCAGCAGTTTATAGATTGCTCATTGTCATGACGCAACCTCAGGATATATGTTAAAATGTTTTTAGCATAAAATGACTTTAAGAATTAAAATTTGAAAATTGATTTAAAAACATAGCATAAAATAATGGAAAGCATATTATAATTTGCATACCATCTGAATACGTTACATAAAGCAAGGTAAAATATAAAATTATATTGTATACATAATTGATGAATATAAATTAACAAACAGTGGGGTATGCAATATTTAACCCTGTGAATGTGGCTACTGACCTGTGTGCGTCCTTTTATGAATCTTAAGATTCTCGGATCTTGCAAACACTTTCCCACAGCCAGGGAATGGACATGGAAACGGTTTCTCCCCGGTGTGCACTCGAATATGATTTACAAGTTTGTACTTGGCTTTAAATGGTTTCCCTTCCCTCGGACACTCTTCCCAAAAACATATATGGTTTGCCTGCTCTGGTCCTCCAACGTGCTCTACCGTTACATGCGTGACTAGTTCGTGCATGGTGCTGTAAGTTTTGGAGCAAAGTTTCTTCGGCGAGTGCTCCGGCTCCAGCCACTTGCAAATAAGCTCTTGCTTTATCGGCTGCCTCATGTAGCGGAAAAAGGCACCGGCTCCGTGGTGGTGGTGAGCGCTAAGATTCATGTTCAGATTCAGACCACCGTAGCCATGTAAAGGCGAGGCGGAGAACGGATCAGCCCTGGAGCTTGTCACTTGACTCAAGTGATCAGACCTAACGTACATTTCTCCAGGTAGTCCTAACCTTATTTGTCCATTCAACGCTTGGCCACCCGGTGATCCACTAGACGGCTGGTCGTGATGGAGTCCGGAGAAGAGGGTATGGTTCCCAGCGTCGGGGTGGTGACCATAGTGTCCCGGATAGCTACCTGTTGTTGAGACAAACATTCCGTGGTGAGAAGTTGAACCAGGAGTCTGGTCAGTCAGCACTGGCATGGCTTGAGCTGTCAGATCTCTTCGGATGAGGAAATCCCTACCTGCGGATAACGCCTGGGCCGTGTGAGACATAGAATAGGGGACCGTTGTCGCCTGAACCGGGCCAAAAGCTCCCGTTTGACTGGAGACCACTTCACTGTGGCCTGCCATATGATGATTGTGGTGGTGGTGATGGTGGTGGGGATAATGATGGGCTGGGCTGATTTTGAGGGCCGCGGAGTGCCCCATGTGTTCTGGCCCGAATGGACTCGGCCCCAGGCGGGGTTCCGCAGTAATCTCCCCAGGGTGCGAGTGAGCCATTGAGTGTGGATGGCTGCTGAACCCCGGGAAGCCTGTCACGCTCTGAGGGGTATGGTGGTGATGATGGTGATGGTGGTGAGCCCCTGCCAAGTCAACTAATCTCAGCGCCGTGTTCCGTTTGGAAAACGTAGGGTCCATCACGGGGCTTCCCAATGCATCCACGCTCATTACTTCCTAATTTTAGAATAACTTGACAGCAGGCAAAATAATAATGATGATGACAAATATATTTTAATCGCAATGAAAAATAGAGGAAAAAAAATAAATAAAAAAACTTTGTGAAGTTAAGAGTCTATCTGCAGACTACATGGAATCCCATTCGGTTGAGAGGCAGCAGCAGGACGCTTTGATACTGAATAGAGATTCATGGTAGGCGCTGCAGCCCGTGGAGCTAAACAATCACCCTGCGCTCTAATTGGTCAGAGCTCAGTGATTGACGTCACTTGTGACAGTTTCCAACGTGAAGAAAAATGTCTTAGTGACAGCAAGTAGCCAGTGCGCATGCGCAGTGCCTTAGGCAACGCTTGGGAAAAATAGTTGTTATGCAAAGGTTATTGTACAATAAAACTCCTCAAAAGTTGATCCAGATCTATAGTCGTCATTCTTTTGTCGCAGCGAACAAAAGCTGCGCGGCTATGAAATAGCAATTTCCCCACTTTGGTTATGCGATTAAAAAACAAACTGCCTCGCAAGACTATGCATAATGTCACCATAAAAGTTGTGCGGATCATAAATAATGCAATGATATCTTCATTTTATCCTGCAACGTATGCGGGACAACTTTACGCACAGATTACGCACAGCTTTACGCACGGTAAAAAAAGATAAGCGACAACGTGGAAACTTGCTAACGAAAGGAAGAGCTCCGTGTCGGAGTTTTAAACAGCTAAGAGATACATACCGTAACTACACGCTTTGATAAATAACTATATTTAAACATCCAGCGCAGTGTTGTCTCGGTAGTCTGTTTGGTGAGATTAGTGTCCGCAGTATTTGTGAACTGGGTAAGCTGCGTCCATTGTCCGAGAAAAAAAAAAATTAATGGACGGGACCTGTTGTTATGATCCGGGGTAATTTTGCTTTAGACCCAGGACGGGAGCAGATGAGGGTCACAGGAGGTGGTGCCATTGCAGATTTTAACTCAAAAAAGACTTTCTAAAATATTTGTGTAAGTATCGGATGTTATAGTCTTATTCTTTAAAGTGTAAAATCTTGCCCTTGTCGGTTATTTCATCATTTCGATTGAACGCTTAGAAGCCACATGATAGGGAGTTATCGTTCATAAGAATCCATGTGTTTTTAGGAACTATCTAGCATTCTAAAATATTGCCAAACTTCCCCCTCCAAGGACTATACAAACCTTTATATTTTGTTCGTTTTTTTTTTAGCAAAGCAGTTGCCCACATGCGGCTATTTTTTTAAAAAAAATCAATTTATGTGGCCATTAAAACATGCACAAGACGTTGAATAAGTTTTTTCATTCGAGACCAGTAAGGAATGACAGCATGTTACTGCACACGGAATATCACTCTTCAAATTGGACTTCATTTTACTGGGTTGCAAATGTGCATGCTTGGTAATTAGTGAAATAGATTCCTAAAATAGTACAACCACACAGTTAAGTGATGTGTGCTTCAAGCATTTTTTTTTTATTACAGCCTTTCCTTAGACAAACAGTCTTCCGAACAAATAGTTGCATTACATTAGGCCTCCTGACTTAAGTATTTTCAGGTGATGGAATTAATTTTCTGTATAATGCAATCATAATTGTTTTTGATTTTGCAGACTGAATGCTTTGATTATCGGTCTCTATGTTTTCATTGAATTCTTAATGGTTGTAGTTTGGAGCCAAATAACTGTGTGAACAGACCCAGGGGGTCAGGCACTTATATCGACTGATGTCAAATATCAAATATATTAAATTATTTGACTTAGGCTACTGTAAGTTGTCTGCAGCTAATTTGTGAAAGTTGGTGAGACAGCAGCCTGGGACTTAAAATTCCTGTCACAGTCGCACGTCATTTTAATTTGGCCATTCACCTTTGCTTTTAAATTCGTTGATATGAAAATCAGCTAGACACAGGCTACATATGAATGTTTGTTTGTGGATTACTGTACATGCAATTTTAAAATGCACTCTCTCCAAAGTAAACACTCTAAATGTGCTGTTTAAAAGGGAACGTTCTGAACGAGGCAACTCCCTCAGTTCAGCTGGTTAATATTTTTTGTATGCCAAAAACAATACAAAAAACATCTTTGTCTTTTGATTATTTCTCTGAATTTACTTGTCACAGTCTTTGTTGACAGCGTCATCTCCAGCACGCTGGACTTTGAGTACATATTATGAAACATGACGGATCCTAAATATCTTTATTAAATGGCCTTTGCTCGTGAGGTGCATGAGGCTCGCAGCTGTACTCCTCAGAGGCATCACTGCACCACACAGCGTAATGCAAGACTTTGAAGAGCTATTTCTGGTCCAAGTTGTGCATGCTTGGACACATGTAGCAGGGGAGCTGTGTAGGATCCCAAACAAAAATTTGGATAACAGTAAACTCACATAAAACTGTTTCAGCAGTTAGGCTTTAGTTTAGTTTAGCTACTAATGGCCATTTTGTATTCTGTTAATAAATCAAGTACTTGAACAGATCAAACGGATCCGGGCCTTAAACTTGGACTCGAATTTTACGAAGGAATAAAAATACTGAATATTGTTTGAGTTGCACTGACCTACATAGGCACCACGGAAACCTCAAATATACGTCCAAAGTTGTGCATAAGTCAGTTCAGCTCTTGTCTTGGCGCAAAAAATCCCCGTTTAGCCTCACTTGTTGCAAGTGTGAGACTAATGACCTATGTTTTTCTCTTTGCCTGTCCCCTTTTCCGATGACATGCCATTCTTACCGTTTCCACCTGTTGAGAGATTCCTCCAAATGTGTTTTGTATTGCAGGGTGGTAGGCTACATAGAAAGTTTCATCAAGTTGTAGGTCTACTTGTTAAGTTGAGAACAACACAACTCCCTCTCTTCCCCTGCTCTCCCAAGACTGAGTTTGAGAATGCCTAGTAGAAACTAGTAGCCAAGAAGATATTTTAATGGTTCGTATGGCACGTCTGTGCATGTGGCTTTGAACTCTAGCAGCCGGAGGTTCCTGCAGAGAGCGCCGCAAATCCCACTTGATAACTTCGACAACCCACAACGTTTTACACACAGGCTATAATGCATCACTCGCCTGCAAAAATTAGTAACTTGCACAAGCACATGTAGCCAATGCGTGATGGATACATTATTTGCACAAGAGTAGATCCAAGTTAAATATTGGCCTGTATATTGAAGGTAACCTTTATCAACATGGGATGCTTAGTGAGTTGGACTTTGTGGAAATCTAAAGCGCAGATGTTCCACTGGCCTGTGCTCCACTGGACGTAGAAATTGAGTTAAAGAGAGACAGAGCTCCAAACAGTGAGTGCGCTTACGGGCACGTTTCAGAAAACAAAACTTTATGTGGATTCCTGCGAAGTGAAGTGGCTAAGTTGACAGTAAGAGGCGTTTAAAGAGAGTGATGACAGTGCGTTTTATACCAACTTCAGTGCTTCCCATGGGGTTTCTTAATACTTTGAAAAGACGCTCAACTCTTTCCATAGCTACACTTGACACAAGAAATAAGGGTCAACCTTAGAACGATATAAGGATTGTTTAGTCAATTGTGGCACCCTCTACAGATGAAATGACTGCAATATAGTTTATATTTCTGGTCATGGAGAAATATGGCTCTGGTTTCTCCTGAGTTAGGTACTCCATAGCCTGCTTGAGTATAGGCCTAGTGTATGAAGCATTTTTCACATAGATGGAGAAAGAGAGAGAGAGAGAGAGAGAGAGAGAGAGAGAGAGAGAGAGAGAGAGAGAGAGAGAGAGAGAGAGATGCGCGTATAGAATACTTAGCGTTACCTCACTGTTGACCGCCTCATGATAGAAAAAATGTTAGCAGCCATACCACAAAAGGGGGTGCTTGATAATCTAATGTCCAAAAGAAAGACAATGTGACACATTTGGTTATAAACTGTCAGTGCAGTATGCGTGCGGAAACGTGCTTCGACTTTCTACGAGGCTTATTGTTGTCTTATGTTGCTCAACTTTTGTTGTGCTGTTATTCAGCCTTTTAACCAAATCCACAGTCAGCAATCTCACAATATCTGGGATTGATGATGCAAAGAGGCCAATAGAAGTGTGGGCCCTGCACCGTGGATTGTTATTTGGTGAGTGGATGTTATTGGGGGGAAAGGAACCTTACCAATGAGCGACACGCTACAGGGTCACATGACTACCCCCCTCCTCTCCCATTCATCAGGGCTGGACTGTGTTGTCTTTTCAATTCATTTATCTGCAGGAATGATTGCGACTATCAGTCTAGAGCTCACCGCCTGACTGAGGAGGTGAAAGTTGCGCCACAGGAAGATAAACCGCAAAAGACAATATTGCATGTATACATGATTTTGCGTGTGCATCGGATGAGCGGTATAGGGGAATTCCTCTCGTCTTAAAAAGTAAACACAAATTCGGTGGATTTGAGAGTTTGCTCAGTCGAGTGAGGTCCAAGAGATAGAGAGAGGGGGAGGAAGAATATCTGTGCGTGATTTTTTGATTTCTGCTCTCAGTCGTCTCGGCGAGTCTAGACTGAAGATGCTCTTGGACGCAGGACCGCAGTATCCCACCATAGGAGTCACTACTTTCGGCTCCTCACGGCATCACTCAACAGGCGAAGTCACAGAGAGAGAAGTGGCGTTGGGGATAAATCCGTTTGCGGACGGGATGGGCGCCTTCAAAATAAACCACAGCTCCCACGATATTGGTTCCGGACAGACGGCGTTTTCCTCCCAGGCGCCCGGCTACGCAGCGGCCGCCCTGGGACACCATCACCACCCCACTCACGTTGGCTCTTACTCCACGGCGGCTTTCAACTCCACCCGGGACTTTCTCTTCAGAAATCGGGGTTTCGGTGATGCCACCGGGGCGCAGCACAGTTTGTTCGCCTCCGGAAGTTTCGCAGGGCCACACGGACACTCAGATGCAGCGGGGCACCTGCTCTTCCCAGGGCTCCACGAGCAAGCGGCGAGCCATGCGTCTTCCAACGTGGTCAACAGCCAGATGCGACTGGGCTTCTCGGGGGACATGTACGGTCGGGCCGATCAGTACAGCCACGTTACAAGTCCTAGGTCCGACCACTATGCTTCGACCCAGTTGCACGGCTATGGCCCCATGAACATGAATATGGCCGCACACCACGGAGCAGGGGCCTTCTTTCGATACATGAGGCAGCCGATCAAACAAGAGCTCATCTGCAAGTGGATCGAGCCGGAGCAGCTGACAAATCCCAAAAAGTCGTGCAACAAAACTTTTAGCACAATGCATGAGCTGGTGACTCATCTGACGGTGGAGCATGTGGGGGGACCAGAACAGTCCAACCACATCTGCTTCTGGGAAGACTGCTCCAGAGAAGGGAAACCATTCAAAGCCAAATACAAACTTGTAAATCATATCAGAGTACACACCGGAGAAAAACCCTTTCCATGTCCGTTCCCCGGCTGTGGCAAAGTATTTGCTCGATCGGAAAATCTAAAAATTCACAAAAGGACTCACACTGGTAAGATTCGTATGCAGACTGACCCCTTTTACTCCCAAATCCATGCTGACAATCTCCCATACAAAATATGCATGCAGTCCGGATTATTATTTATTATGCAGCTGTACATTCTCTGGCATGTTTTTCGGTGCAGTTGTTGACATAAACCATTACTATTTAATAGGCTTTTTACTTTTGTTATTTCCTGTGAAATGTAGTATGTGTAAATTGTTTTGGAAAAATGTCTTAACTAAAATTTATTCATTAGCCTAATTGAGCTAAATCAAATTATTTGGCAACATATTGATTTGCCTATTTCCTGTGGCATGTCAAGGACAAGGCAGCAAAAGTTGGATGTATAAAAAGCTGTACATGCTTTTTGGAAATAACTTCATTATTAACCGAGTCTGTTTTTAATCAGCAGTCACATATTCTTAAATAAAATAATGCACAGCATGCCATAGAATGTACATTTCTTTGAAAATCTTCCCAGTGTGTGAAATATTGTATTTCACTTTTTATTTAGGTGAGAAGCCTTTTAAATGTGAGTTTGAAGGCTGCGACAGGCGATTTGCAAACAGCAGTGACCGCAAGAAACACATGCACGTGCACACGTCGGACAAGCCCTATCTCTGCAAAATGTGCGACAAGTCATACACACACCCCAGCTCCCTCCGAAAACACATGAAGGTAAAACACCGTGCCTTTCTCCTGTTTGCACTTTTATTCACCATAATATTAATCGCAACTTCTAATAAACTATGAACATGCAATTATGCCTTTTTTTCTTTTTCCTTTTTTTTTTTTTACTGGCCTATCCGTTTGGAAAGCAGGGTGCAATAATTTATGGTTTTACGCTTTTAGGCAGAAGTTATAGCCTTTTATTCCACGTTTAGCGAAAATGTGTCAGCTTAATTTGCCTTGACACTTTTATTGTTTTTAATCAACAAAATTAAGAGTTTAATATTTTAATGGGAATTTAAATGTTTTGGGAAACATTGTTTTACGATATTGTAGACACCAGACATAATCGAAGCAGGAGTTTGATTTTGTTTTGATAATTCTTTTTTCGCATTTTCACATACAAAAAAATACCAACGATAAAAGGCATAAATTAGAGATTTTTATTTTGTTTTTAAATATTTCTTTTCACATTATTGCAGGTTCATGAATCCACCAATCAAGGATCCCAGCCATCTCCAGCGGCCAGTTCAGGGTACGAGTCCTCCACACCTCCCACCATAGTATCACCGTCCACAGAGAACCAGAGCAGCAGCTCCATATCACCAGCAGCCTCAGCAGTACACCACACAACCAGCCACAGCACCCTGTCGTCAAATTTCAATGAATGGTACGTGTAAATATTTTTGAAAAGACTGCAGAATTAAAACTGCTTGGAATCAAAGACTTTATAAAGTCAGCCAGTGAGGCATGGACTGAGAAAACACGGGAGGCCCTAACGATCAATTAAGGGCTGTCTAATAGCGAGGAAAGAGAATGCATGGACAAAG